>NC_142953.1:21633136-21653136 GCF_046866305.1 Octopus bimaculoides | reverse complement strand
ATATATATATATATATATATGTGTGTGTGTGTGTGTGTGTGTGTGTGTGTGTGTGTGTGTGTGTGTGTATAAAGACGCAGCTGTGCGGTAAAAAGCTTGCTTACCAACCACATGGTCCTGGGTTCAGTCCCACTGTGTGGCATCTTGGGCAAATATCTTCTACTATAATCTCATGAGTGGATTTGCTAGACGGAAACTGAAAGAAGCCCGTCGTGTGTATATATATATATATATTAACAGAGATACCCGGCGTTGCTCGGGATTAAAATGGTATGGTTTGTTTATATATATTACAGTTATGTTGAAACAGGTGAATCGGGAAAGTGCAGCATTGACGACAAAACATTTGTAGATTAAATGATGGTCTAATTCGACTAATCGACATGAAATACATCCGTTTGGAGGATTCCATGCCCTAACCTACCGTGGAAAACTGGGGTGGGGTGTGTAATTTTTGAACCCACTGAAAAGCTGTCAGTGGATATACTCGCCTTTGAGGTGGTCAGCGCTGCGTGTAACACGACCCATCGTATGGTTTACAGTCAAAAGAATGGAGGTGTAATGGAGATATTGTACTAAATGGGTACATTCTGGAAATGGGCTGTAATGGGAGACGGTGACGGGGAAGTGAACTGTCGAAAGAGGTTGAGGAGGAGCTGGTAGTGCTGGCAATCTTACCTTACCGCCTGAGCAGCACATGCCACTAGTTTCATTTGGAAATTTAAAAGCTTTGCAGAAACGACAATTTGAGTGTAGCACACCAATTTGTACAGAATTATCATTTTTATAAGGCTGGGATGGATCATATCTGAAAGCAGCTCCTGGTGTTGTGAAGAACGAATTTGCCTGTGGTCTATTTCTGAGAGCTATATTGTATTGGACAGCTGTTTAATATAGCGTGCTAAACGTTGTTCTAATGACTCAGCATTAAGTATTGCAGCATGCCTTAGCTGATCTTGGGAAAATCTCATCTCCTTTCTCTCTTGAGACTCCATTTGACGTGCTGCAGCATGCATCTGCTGACCTTGAGAAAGTCTCATCTCCTTTCCCTGTTGAGACACACGGCTTCGGTTTTCAGCAATCGTCCTCGCTTTATACGTGTTTCTGGAGAGAAACACGTCTTTTCTTTGGTGGCATATTTTTTCAATATTGTAAACAAAAGATTATGAACATTGAAAAAATATATTGGGTTGTCCGGAAAGTTCGTGCCGATTTTTAAAGGAAAAAAAAAAGGTCAATAAATACTTGCCATTACATTTTTAATCAACCAAATATGAACCATTTTGTTACACAATGCGTCTCCATCTCTCCTTTAACTTGAAAATAACTTCTTCCCAGAATTGAGGTGGTTTCATGGCAAGTAAGTCGAAAGGTAAGCTACTATAAATCGGCACGAACTTTCCGGACAAGCCAATACATTAATCTCTATTTTTGTAAGCAGTTGTATGCATATAGTATGTCCGTATTTTTGTATGCAGTGTAAATTAACGAAATATAAGCAAACGACGAAATAGCACATGTATAGAACTGCTAATTTAACGGTAAATACCACAATAATTATTACAGGGAGACAAAGAATTTTTATTTTACCTTGCAACTGCTGCGATAATTATTAACTCGTAATAGAACAGTAAATGTGTATTGTTTTAATGGAAATGAAAATAAAATTTCGTATTGACACTGACCAGACAGCACTTCACGCATGTCTGTTGTCGACTGAGTATATAACACAAGCAACACACAGCAAAGAGAAAGAGACAAAAATAAAATAATACGTGTTAAAATCTTTTTCTAAAAACGTTCAATGACGTTAACTGGAGTTTGGGGTTCGAGTAGACATCATTCCACCTTTTCATTTATCATTACCATTCTTTTCATTCGATTTTATTTTTTACCTACTTTTGTGTTTTGTCTGTCCTTGTGTTTCAGTTTTGATACTGAAAGAGTGGAAAAGTTTCATTTTTAAAGTGAAAGTATTTGACATGAGTGTTTTTGTTTCACTTTTGACACGTAATACTTAAATAGTGGAGGAGATTTTATGTTGCTGTGGGCTCAAACTATGCAAGAAGTTAAACATTTTTTTGACTAAAACACAACCGGGACCCTAAGTAAGGCATGTGTAAAATTTGAATGAAATTGGTTGTGTAGTTCTCGAGTTTTAGGGAAGCACACAGACACACACACACACACACACACACACACACACACACACACAGACGTACATTCTCATTTTTATATATATATAGATATATCAGTCTATCTAGTTATATCCCTCCTTACCTACCTACCTACCTACCTACCTACTTATCTCTCTCTCTCTATCTATTTATTTATATGTCTATCCATCAATTCATCATCTATCTATCTATTTATATATTTGTCTGTCTGTCTGTCTGTCTGTGTCTGTCTGTCTGTGTCTGTCTGTTTGTCTGTCTGTCTGTCTGTTTTTCTGCCTATATGTGTGTATGTATACATTATGTATGTCTACTTCCGGTTTATCTATCTATCCATTTGTTTATAAATTCATCTATTTGTCTATAGTTACCTTCCGGTCTATTTATCTACATATCGATCTTTTTTATTCTCCCATGCTACCTCTCTCTCTCTCTCTCTCTCTCTCTCTCTCTCTCTCCATCCCTCTCCCTCTCTCCCTCTCTCTCTCCCTCTTTCTCTCCCACAAAAAATAGAGAAAAAAGACAAACAACTATACATACATACACACACACACACACACACACACACACACACACACACACACACACACACACACACACAGAGAAAACCAAGTTTATTTATAATTATGGTAAGGATCGCGGCTAGTTTTCGAAGAATCCAAATGAAATGCGGAGAATTTAGAATTTATAATGTAGAAGATAATTTCTGTTTAGTTAATCCGCTGGCGGATTAACTAAACGCAAACCTCTATCTGGGAACGAATTAATAAGAGACTTGAATAGTTAATGGCATTGACAATAATAAGTTTCAAACATCGTGCAGATTTAATAAGCATTAAGCAACGAGAATAGGCTGGTAACCAGGTGAATAGGCTGGTAACCAGGTGAATAAATAGGAGATTTGCGAAATAAATATTCAATTCAGCAATGAGTCTTCGGCAAAGACGTGTTTTAAAAGTTCTAGAAACCTCGAGCTGACCTTTCCTAATGTCGAGATTTCATGCAACATAGGGCAGCGAACTGGCAAGGACGGGGAGCTGTGAAAATACTTAGCACTCTAGGTAAAAATGCTTTACGGCATTTGTCTCTACGTTCCGAGGTCGAATTCTGCCGAGGTCGACTTTTACCTTTCACGCTTTCAAGGTCGATAAAATAAGTGCCACATGAGCGCGGGGTTCGATCTGCCTTGGATTTGCTCGTCTTGTGCAAACATCTGAAACTAGGTCGGTGAGATGGCAGAATCGTTAGCAGCATGCTTGTAGTTTTTTTTTCATTTGAAAGCTGTTCTACACTACTTAAGGGGATATAAACACACCCACATCGGTTGTTAAGTGGTTGGGAGGATAAACACAAACGCAAAGACATACACAGATACATACATACACACACATACATACATACATACATACATACATACATACATACATGCATGCATGCATGCATGCATACAGGAGTGGCTGTGTGGTAAGAAAGTTGCTTCCCTGCCATATGGTTCCGGGTTCAATCCCATTGCATGCACTTGGGCAAGTGTCTTCTACTATAACCCTATAGCCTCGGGCCGACCAAAACGTTGTGAGTAGATTTGGATCACGGGAACTGAAAGAAGCCCATCGTATATATATATATATATATATATATATATATATATATATATATATATATATATATATATGTATTTGTGTGTCTGTGTTTTCCCCCTACCATCGCTTGACAACCGATGGTGGTGTATTTACGTCCCTGTCACTTAGCGGTTCGGCAAAAGAGACCGACAGAATAAGTACTACGCCTACGAAGAATAAGCCCTGGGCCCGATTTATTCGACTAAAGGTGGTACTCCAGCATGGCCGCAGTCAAATGACTGAAACAAGTAAAAGAATATATATATATGTGTGTGTGTGTGTGTATGTGTGTGTGTATGTATTTATGTACGTATACGACGGGCTTCTGTCAGTTTCCGTCTATCAGATCCACCCACAACGCTTTGGTCGGCCCGAAGGTATATATATATATATGTATATATTTATATATATACATATATATATACCTACGACGGGCTTCTTTCAGCTTCCGTCTACCAAATCCACTCTCAAGGCTTTGGTCGGCCCGAGGCTATAGTAGAAGACACCCGTCCAAGGCGCCACGCAGTGGGACTTAACCAGCAAAGATGCGGTTGGTAATCACAGGATTCCCAACAGTTTCTCTCTACCGAATTCCACTCACAAAAATCAGTCCGAAACTGGGCTGAAACGACAAATACTTCCCGAAGGTTCCACACATTAGAACTGTGCGTGCAACAACGATTTAACCACACAACTATTTTCGTTATAAATACAAAAAAGAAAAAAATCGGGCAAATAACCCACCAGCAGGTGCTTTTTGGCTTTGAAACTGGACTTGTATTCTGTCTTCTCTTTAGATGTGGATTTTATTTAAATATTTTAAAATGTTTCGAGTTACATTTTGTAATGTTGTAACGGAATATGTAATGTGTTAATTACGTCGGTAATTATGTCAAAAGTGACAGTTCCACACAATGCATGCCCGGCGTCTCGTCCCTACATGAATAATGAGACATCTGATTAGAAAAAGCAACCATCGTAAATATATTTATGTAGACACACATACACACATATACATACATATACACATACGTATATACATGAGTGTGTGTGTGCGTATGTATACATAGGCGCAGGCGTGGCTGTGTTCTAAGAAGCTTTTATCCCAACCATATGGTTCCGGATTCAGTTCCACTGCGCGGCACCTTACTGTAGCTTCGGATCGACCAAAGCCATGTGAGTGTATTTGGTAGACGGAAACTGAAAGAAGCCCATCGTATATATATATATATATATATATATATATATACTTACTTGAAATGGATGCGTGGCGTTCAATTAAATAATAATAATAATATGTATGTATGTATATATATATATATATATATATATATATATATATATATATATATATATATATATATTTAAGCATATGTGGGTACAGGACGTCACCAAGTGTGTAAACAACATGAAGTACGAAAACAAACGAGTTAAATACGCAAACAACGAGAGAGAGAAATGGAAAACAGGACAAGCAACACGGAGAACGACGCTTCATCAGTTATCGTCTATCTATCTACTTCTCATTTCGAGCATTCAAGGACAATATGAGTCTTCGAAGACAGTTGCTCCCATAAATTCCAAAATAATGGAGGGTTAAAGTCGGGAACAAAATCAGGACAGTGGAGACATGGAAACCGAATGAAAACAGACATGGAGGGTCGTTAGACCCAGAACGAGAGGAAAATAGAAGAGAGAAATTGATAGAAGCTATCCAGTCCTCTAATTCCCCTTTTCCCCTCTTCACCATCTTCTGTCTGTCTGTCTCTCTCTCTCTTTCTCCCCTCTTTCTCTTTTTATCTTTCTCGTTGCTCACACGTGACCATCGTCCATTTTCCTTTTCCTCAGATGACCATCGTCTATCTTTCTTTTCCTCAGGTGACCATCTTTCTTTTCCTGCACGACGTTGTAAGGACTGGACGTCTTCTATCTCTCTCTCTCTCTCTTCTATTTCTATCTACCTCTCTCTTCTATCTTTTCTCTTTTCAAAGAAAATATTTCTCCCAGCGTTCACTATTTTCTCTCGTTCTGGTCTAACGACCCTCCATTTTTTGTTTTCGTTCAGACAGACAAACAGACAGATAGATAGAAAATGGATTGAACGATATTTTTCATTTAAAATCTCTACAGTTGTTTTGACACATTTTTAGAATTTAGCATATTGGTGAGACGATATAATTAACTCATTGTGTAATCATTGTCATTTATTAAAGTGTAAGATGCATGTTTTCGGGTGAATGCCTTAAATACGTTCTTCCTTAGACTCTACTGTCATTTCGCTCACTGTGAGAACGAATACCCACAGCGGTGTTCTACTTCTAGGAGTTTGCAGACAAAACTAAACCCATTGCTATCGTGACAGACAAAACACAAGTATTATCAAAATACGATATACAGAAATAAGGAAACATTCAAAATACAAAAATGTCAAGTTAACTAGGAGTTGCAATGCTATCTTCATGGTCAGATTACGAAGAAGAATAAGCAAACAGAATAAAGTAGAACATTCTACTGCATTCTACTTCATCTTTTATTCCTTATAATCTGACCATGAAGATTAAGTTGCAATTTCTTGTTAACATGGCGTTTTTTTTCTTTTTTCTTCTTTTTTGCTGTGTCTGTTTCTTGGTTTGAAATATCGCTAAGCATTTTGCCCGGCGTGGTAATGATTCTGGCAGCTCGACGCCTTAATAATAACAAGAGCACTCCGCTAAGGCAACACCAACGCCCTCTCAACGATTAGTAAGAGATGATTTTTAAAATGAGAATATTTGAAATAAACTCGACTGCTCTCACAAACGAGAATACTAAAAATGAACCCGGCCGCTCTCAAAAATTAAGTAAAAAAAAAAAACGGAAAATAATCCAGAATCCTTCTCCAGTACCGAATCGATCCCAAAATCTAATCAGTTCATGCCAGTCACAAACCAAACATCTCTGGAAGTTTCATCCGAATCCATCCAGCGGTTCTTGAGATTTCTTGTCCACGGACAAACAAACAAACAAACACGACTGAAAACAATACCTCCGACTTCGCTAAGGCAGAGGTAATAATCTTGTCTGCTGTAGGCACAAGGACTGAAATGTGGGGGAGGGGGATAATCGATTACATCGACCCCAATGTGGGATGCAATGATCCAGTGTGATCATCCAACCAGACATCGTAAACCGGACATTGTTATGGTGAATAAAAAAGAAAGAACTTGTATGATAATCGACATAGCATGCCCCAGTCAAAACAGGATCATTGTGAACGAAGAAAAAATAAGCAACAATTTTCTAAAAGTTCCCCAAAAAATAATAAAGTTATGAGTGAGAAATACGAACATTGTGGTCAATGAAGAGAGTAGACGTGATACCAATAATAATTGGTGCACTTGGAAGTATCAGCACTCAACTACCAACATGGCTCAGAAAGATTGGTGCAAGTGTGAAGGTAGAACACCTACAAAAGTCAGCATTGCTTGGAACTGCAAGAGTTCTTTGCAGAGTTCTTGGAGCATGACCAGTAAACAAGTGTCACCTTAGTCTGCTGGCTGTGGACAGCTGACACTTTCCATCATATCCATCGAAATAAGCTGTGAGTTTTAATACAACAACAACAACAACAATAATAATAATAATAATAATCCTTCAACAACAGGCAAAAGGCCTGAAATTTATGTGTGTACGTGGGGGGGGGGGTTTAGTCGATTACGTCGACCCCATGTTTTACTGATACTTAATTAATTTATCGACCCTAAAAGAATGAAAAGCAAAGTCGACCTCTGCGGAATTTGAACTCAGAGCGTAGAAGCAGACAAAACACCGCTTAGCAGTTTGCCCGGCTTGCTAACGATTCTGCCACCCCGCCGCCTTGATAATAATAATAATAATAATAATAATAATAATAATAATAATAATAATAATAATAATAATAATAATAATAATAATAATAATAATAAAATTAATAATAATAATAATAATAATAATAATAATAATAATAAGAAGAAGAAGAAGAAGAAGAAGAAGAAGAAGAAGAAGAAGAAGAAGAAGAAGAAAAAGAGGGGAAGGAGGAAATGGGGAGAAGGAAAAGGAGGAGGAATTGAGGAAGAAAAAAGGAAGAGAAGATGATGATGGTGATTATGACAAGAGGAGTACGAGGTAGAGGAGGAGGATGAGGACGACGACAACGACGACGACGACGATATTGATGATGACGAGCAATCAACAATTGCAACAAGATCAAGTACCAGGAGAACAAGAACAATAATAACAACAACAACAACCATGGCAATAATATTATATCGTCTGTGTGTGTTTGTGTGTGTGTGTGTGTGTGTGTGTGTGTGTATCAATGATATTGAAATCCCTGAAGAATAGCTTCCCCAATATCAGAGAATGTTACCTGTATAGATAGGCTTCCGCCATGCATTTATGGAGCTATTTCCCTATTGTCCTCTTCATACTGTGAAAGGCCTGATGTGTATCGATTATTTTCTTTCTGAAGACTTACGATAAAATATTGAGCGGGATTTCTATTCATATGCTCACTTGGTGTACATTAATATTGAGAAATATGGGAAATCGTTGAATGCTTTTCAATGATTATCAAACGAAACACTATAATGCACAGCTAAACCCCATCACGATCTGAGCAGAACCCAGAAACCAGTAAAATAATATTAGCTTAGTATGGTAGCATGGAGCACCTATAAAAGTGTAATTATTGTCTAGTTTCGATGATTGTAAAATCTACCTCACACGTTCAATGACTTCAAGTGATTATTGAGGAAATCCTAGCTGTACAAAGGAATGAAAGAGAGCAACAAGACATCCTGTGGGATTAATAAACCTCATCAGATTTTGTCATCGTTATTACAGCGATGAGGGTCATATAATACACACACAAAAAATGTGGGTGGCCCAGTGGATACTGTACAGAGCAACTAACGTGGAGAGTGAGCGTTCGTGTCCATTGCTCTGGAAAAGTAGTTTACAACCAGGGCCCATATAAGGTTTTGTTGTTAAAATTTATAAGCAATTAATTAGTTATATTTCTACAATATGCTGGAGCACCGCCTTTAGTCGAACAAATCAACTCCCAGCACTTATTCCTTGTAAGCCTAGTACTTATTCTACCGGATTTTTGCCGAGCCGCTAAGTTACAGGGACGTAAACACACCAACATCAGTTGTCAAACGATGGTACGGAGACAAACACAAACACAGAAGCATATATATATATATATATATATATATATATATATATATATACAACGGGCTTCTTTCAGTTTCCGTCTACCAAATCCGCTCACAGGGCTTTGGTCGGCCCGAGTCTATAGTAGGAGACACATGCCCAACGTGCCATGCCGTGGGACTGAACCCGGAACCGTGTGATCGGTAAGCAAGCTACTTTATTTCATAATATTTGCCATAAGGCAATACATAGAGGGGACGGACAAGGACAGACAAACATTAAAAAGGGTGAAGTAGCTTTAAACGATTAAAAATTAACAAGGATTATCATAGAGATGAGATTAAAAATAAATACATTGCTAAAAGCAATGTTTAACACGAAGGAAAGACATCCTACACCAGAGTAGAACTTTTGCTTTCTTTCCGTGGCTCCGCTTACTTGGTGCCAGTTACTCCCAGCTTTCTCTCCACAAGCTTCCATCTTTTTCTGAATGTTTCACGTGACAGGTGCCTCTTCTCCAGCCTGATCTTACTGCTGAGGTGGTAACTAAAAAAGTTGACCAACACCTGGCCAGATACGAAGGTACCCGTCACAATCCCTTTCAACTGCGTCTTCCATATTCCTTCTTTCAATATGGCCACCACGCAGAAAAAACAGGTCTTCCTCTCCCCGCTAAGGGAAGGAGGCGGCACAATCTCGATGATGGACTCAGCTGATAGCTGTACTCTTCCCATCGATGACAACAGTTGTTGTGTAAAAACTATCAGTCCCAATGATTCCGGACATTCCACAAATGTGTGAAAGACGGTTTCCCTGTTCCGCCCGCACCTTGGACATGTCGGCGATACGGCACTTCCGTGCCTTGACAGTTTATCACGAACAGGTAACGCCGCACGGAAGCACTGCCAAGCCAGGGATTTCTGGTAATTGTCCAGATACCCCGGTCCGAAAGTTCTCATGAACAGGTTGATCAACTGACTTTCATCGTAGCCCAGGGTCTCCTCCAAGGCGTCTTCCGACTTCGATCCCACTATCCCGCTATAGAAACCCGCAGTGGAATTCTTGTTGCCGGCATTGCCCATCCGAGAGAGTAGCTGAGGTGCCTGACGGCACTCCAATTGCCAGTCCCCCAGTCTAGGTCTCTGCTTGATCCATGTACCAATGTCCGTTAAGGAATTTAACTGCGGGAGGTAGAAACGGACGTGCGGTGACCACACCTGCTCTCCATCCAGGTAAAGCCAGAGGTGCCTCAACCTTAACGCGAATTTTCGTATTTTCAGCCTAGGCATCCCTAACCCACCATTTAGCGGTTTCTGGCAGCAGACAGAACGCTTTACAAGTGGCTTTCTTCCATTTCACAAAAAGCGGAAAAGGTTTCTCTCCAACTTGTTCAGCCACAAATCAGGGCAAGACACCACGGTCAGGCAGTAGGTGACAACTGATACTATAAACATCTGCACCACCTCTGTCCTCCCTAGCAAGGATAAGGCCCGCCCAGACCAGGTCTGGGTCAGAGCAGCCACCTTGCTGGTCACCTCACTCCAATTCTTCTCTATCTGGAAGTCTGGACCAAACCAGACTCCGAGAAGCTTAACAGGACCTTCTGTCCAACGCCCCACGAGGTTATTGGTGGCCATCGGGTTGCTCCTCCAGATGCCGAGTTGCAAACTGACCGACTTGTCCTTGTTAACCTTTGCTCCTGCCACCGCCTCGTAGTTTTTGATGGCCTTTTCCACCACAGGAAGCTGGCCCTCATCGGCCACGATGACGGAGATGTCATCCGCATACGCCGTAGCTCCTCTTCCATACCATCCATACCATAGATCATGTGGCGCTCCACCTAGTGCCTCCAACTTCCGCAGCAATGGCTCAAGAGCCAATACATACAAAAGCGGGGACAGGGGACACCCCTGACGCACTGAACGCTCGATCCTGAATGATTTCGAAAAGAAACCATTCACTTTAACGACAGACTCGATGTTGCTGTACAAAGTAGCAATCCAACCGCGGAAGGTCGGACCCAGGCCAGCCTTCTCGAGAACCGCCGCCAAGTACCGATGGTCGACCATATCAAACGCTTTAGACTTCTCTAAATGTACCAGTGTCCCTCCTGCGTCAGAAAGCTTCCCTACCCTTTCTAAGGTGTAGAGTATAAGATGGAGGTTGTCGTCGATTGACCTGCCCAGGATTGTGCAAGATTGCGCCCTCCCCACAGGTCCGTCCACGACCCGCGCCAACCTTTTTGCTAACACCTTTTAACTGTGTATTTAGCAGAGTTATGGGCCGGAAGTTACTAATCTCGTCCCCCTTGCTCGAGTCCTTTCTGATCAGCGTCACCACCCCTCGGCTTGCAGACTTGGGCATTCTCCCATTCTGCTGCCAATTGGCGTAAACGCTGGTCCGCAGGTGTCCGAACAAGTCTGGCATACTCTTATAGAATTCATAGGGCAGACCATCGAGACCCGGTGACTTCTCCCCGGGGCATTCGCCTAGCACCTCAATCACCTCCTCGGCTGTGATTGGCCCTTCACAGCACTCAGCCTCTCGTGCCGAGAGACGCGGGCCGCCAGACAGGAAGTCCCTAAGGACCTCACCATGATCCATCTTCCCGCTCCTCCCGAATAACTCGGCAAGGTGCTTGTAAAGCGCCTCAAACATCTCGTCCCATCCGTCGACCGAACTCCCATTGTTGTCAATCTGAGACCTAATTGTGGCACCATTGCCACGCTAAGTTTCTACCGCACGGGCCCATCCGGCAACATTAATTCCCTCACGGCCCAATGTTCGCACTTTAGCCTGAACTCTACATCCCTCATGTTTGGCTTTGAGGTGACAGTCCAAGGCTGTTCTCGCTGCCAAAATGTGGGATGCAGAGCCCAAACACAGCGCCTCTTCTAAGTCCTTAACTAGTTGCCTTTCTCTTCTGGTCTTATCTAATCTTAGTTGACGGCTAAACCTAACAGACTCAAAACGAATGGCTCTCTTGAGGGCGAACCACTACTGATTATTAACCACGGAGCCAGTTAGCGCCCTCTGTACTAGTTCCTTAATCCGGCTACGGTATGCCTCGCAAGTCAAAATAGACTTGTTCAGCTTCCAGTAACCAGATACTCTCTTAACCGTACTATGTTCAGCTTACACTTGACCATTCTATGGTCAGTGTAGGACACCTGAACAAGGTGTGGACAACTAAAGCTAGCCTTATCTCTAGCTCTTATCACTATCCTGTCTAAATAAGACTTGAACCTACTGTCGCCATTTACCCAGGTCCATTCTGGGACGTTCGGATGGTCCGGTCTGTAACCATCTGCTAGCTGAAATTTCTTCAGCAGATCTACGAAACGTGAGTTTACTTTCCTATCAGACGAGCCAACGCTATCGATGTGTGCGTCAACGATAGCGTTATAGTCTCCCAATACCACTAATGTTTTCGACGTCACGAGAAAGTTCTCCAGGCGCCGATAAAAATCAGTTTGCAATCCTCTAGCACAGGGTGCGTAGATCCTGATCAACCTGAAAGCCTTACCGCTGTATGTCACATCAAGGACGACCAGCCCACCTTCAGGGTCCACATAGACTGTACTTGTCTGCAGAGCCAAGCCTTTACGGGCAAGTACTAATACACCCCCATGATCTCTGGTCTGGCTAGGAGACATGATTTTCTCATAGCCATTCAGGAGGGGTGAGAAGGTTTGTAGACTGTCCAGATTGGTCTCTGTAGCAACCATCACATGCATATCATGTGATCTGAGGTCGTCGAGGAAACAGGCTTGCTTCCACTTCGAGCTCAGAACACGCATATTCAAACATCCAAGGTTAAGCGAAGCCATAAATACAGTGGGGAAGAAAGCAAGGGCTCTACTTACCCTTGACTGGTGATGTTGGGGCCGACCTTACCACATGTAAGGCAGCTTCTTCCTTCTTCTTCAAATACCCGGGCAGGGCCACAAGACTCTTGATGTTTTCAGGATGCCTTTTCTTTAACTGTTTGTACAGGGTCTCCCCTATACAGGCACATCTTTCATTTAAGTCACTGTGTTTGGGAAAAAAGTTCTGTGAGATGATGGTTGACGACAACCTCGTCCATATACATATCTTTATTGTTGTATTCAATTAAGACTTTAGCGTCTTCTTTCTTTTCTGGGGCGATGGGGCGGGTTTTTTTGTAACATGTGGTGCTGTGCTATTTGGGATGGCACATGAGCCCGTTTCCGAACTAATGTGTACTCCCCCTCGGACACCTCCATGGGCAAACTGCTTCGCAACATTTCGTCCGTCCTTACGTTCTGAGTTCAAATTCCGCCGAAGTCGACTTTGCCTTTCATCTTTTCGGGGTCGATGAAATAAGTACCAGTTATGCACTGCGGCCGATGTAATCGACTAGCCCCTCACCCAAAATTTCAGTCCTTGTGCTTTTAGTAGAAAAGATTATTATTATTATTATTATTATTATTATTATTATTATTATTATTATTATTATTATTATTATTTCTATACCTTAAAATGTTGACGAGCGCCATTTTATATGCGTAGAACATAACTTGTATGACACACAGACAATTCTGCATAAAGATCAGAATCATCCGATGTGTGTCTTTGGAATTTTCAAATGTTACCATGTTAGTTTGCCGAGATCGACACAACAACAAAAAAAAAAAAAAAAAAAAGAAAAGAAAACTGGACAGCCATCGCAAAAATTGACGGAGATCCATTTACACAATTTCGCCATCTTTATATCATTCTACCTCAATTATGTTGATATAGATTTTTATTTTTCCTTCTGGCAGCTAAGAAATAATAATTTTTTTTCTCCTTGTTATATGATAAAGAACTTATTATTTATGGGTAGCGAGATATCCAAACAGATTCTTCTTCTTCTTCTTCTTCTTCTTCTTCTTCTTCTTCTTCTTATTATTATTATTATTATTATTATTATTATTATTATTATTATCCCCCCTCCTCCATCTTTCTTCTTTTTCATGTTATTATTATCTTCCCTTCTTCTTCTTCTTCTTCTTCTTCTTCATGTTATTATTATCTTCCCTTCTTCTTCTTCTTCTTCTTCTTCTTCTTCTTCTTCTTCTTCTTCTTCTTCTTCTTCTTCTTCTTCTTCTTCTAGACATTAATTACAAAGAATTAGATAAATCTTGCAAGATATGAATACAATATTCCGAGTTATCAGATGCTTCGTTCTGACTAATAATTCCAACAACAAGAATTACAAATTGCTCGTAGGAATTTGTTTCCTTTGTTATGCTGTCCTCTTTATAAACACGTCTGTATTGTGTGTCATACAATTTGGACTAATTAAAAAAAAATAAAAACGGCACTCCCTCTGTTACGACGACGATGGTTCAAGTTGATCCGATCAACAGGGCAGTCACCTTGTGAAATTAAAGAGCAAGTTGCTGAGCACTCCACAGACACGCGTACCATTAGAATAGTTCTTAGGGAGGTCCACCGAGACACAGAATGTGACAAGGTTAGACCTTTTGAAAAACAGGTTCTATTTATGTCTGCAAGCTGAGTGGATAAGAGCAACGTGAAAAATTAAGTGTCTTGCTCAAAAACTCAACACGCCGCCGAGAATTGAACTCACAACCTTACGATCGTGCGCTAAATACACTAACTACTAAGCTACGCGCTTTCATTAATTATCAATTTAATGAACACACACGCAACAATCTCTGTCTGACACAGAAATACACACATGCCTATATAGACATTTGAAACTTTTTCTTAAATTGCTAATTATATAAAAATATTCTGTTGTGTCTGAGGAGAGCCATTCTCTTTTATGATTTAACACACTCACCACTAAAATTTCCGCTTATTTATTTTTTTACTTGGTGGAGGCGCAATGGCCCAGTGGTTAGGGCAGCGGACTCGCGGTCATAGGATCACGGTTTCGATTCCCAGACCGGGCATTGTGAGTGTTTATTGAGCGAAAACACCCAAAAGCTCCACGAGGCTCCGGCAGGGGAAGGTGGCAAACCCTGCTGTACTCTTCCACCACAACTTTCTCTCACTCTTACTTCCTGTTTCTGTTGTGCCTGTAATTCAAAGGATCACACTGTGTCACGCTGAATCTCCCCCGAGAACTACGTTAAGGGTACACGTGTCTGTGGAGTGCTCAGCCACTTGCACGTTAATTTCACGAGCAGGCTGTTCCGTTGATCGGATCAACTGGAACCCTCGAAGTCGTAAGCGACGGAGTGCCAACACACACACATTTTTTACTTATTTTTTAATTTTTCTAAAATTTCGTTGCGTCTTGCAACGAATCTATTGAAAAGGTTGCAAGACGCAACAAAAATTTTACAAAAATAAAAAAATAATAATAAAGAAATAAGTGGAAATTTTACCGGTGAGTGTGTTAAATCATTTTCCCAGACACAACAGAATATGCTTCAACACACGAACTCACATAAAGAATCTTGCAAACCAAATCCAAAAACGAAACATAAAAATAAAAATCTCTAAAATATAAAAAAGCATATGAACACAGACCTGATAGAAGGAAGTTTTCAAACAGAAGTGGAACTGCTACGGCTAGTAACTACTTCTATGCGGATTACCTTTGAACAATTGTTTGAAAAGCTGAAAGTAACGAAAAGCGCTTGCACAAAAATTTCCTGTGATAATCTGGTTTGTCTGAAAGACATTTTATATAATTACTAGATGTACCCACCGTGATTCGTTGGGCCACAACCACTCCAAGTTGAAAATGTCGATGCGCGGTGAGAAAGGAAAAATACCATTTTGAACTTCATGTAATAATCTCTCTCTCTCTCTCTCTCTCTCTCTCTCTCTCTCTCTCTCTCTCTCTCTCTCTCTCTATCTATCTATCTATCTAATAAAATTATAGAAGTAATACAGTTCTCCTGCCTTTGGTGTGACAGCATCAACACGACCAAGTGTTTCTTCTTTGAAAACGTTCAAATGGCCGTCGAGTTTTTTCCTCGCTTTCTTCTTTGCCATTCTTTGTTACTACCGTCGCCATTCTTTGTTAGTAGAGTTCCAAGTAAAATACATGGGTACTTCAGCATAAAGTAATGCCATTACAAACTCATCATTGATGCACAATGAAAAGAATTCTGTCAATGTTGTTCTCATACGTCGTTCATTGACAGCCATATATATTCTCATAATTTCTGAGCAATATTCTTTGTTCATCTGGGAGATGAACTTACAGTTTCACTATCGCAGGTGCTCTTTCAGGTATTGAAAATCCTACAACGGATGCAACTTCTTCGGATGGTCCCGTATACCTACCCATTAGATATTGACTAATTTCGTTATCATTATTTATTTGAACAGCAGCTTGGTCATTTCCTTACAGCGTGTATTTGATGACGTACTTATTTTACCTGAGGCAACGATTTCAAGGCACAACCTATTTGTCGTTTGTTTTTCTAATTTTATGAGCTTCAGTTCCCTCCACCCCCCATTGCAACTGATCTTCGACTATAAAGAGATAGTCTCCCTCTTTGTTTTTCTGTCTTTTTGCTTAAGATGATGAAGATTGATATTTTATTTTGAATAAAATAGTAATTTTCCACTTTAAGAAAAAAATATCAAGTATCATAAAAATGTAGCAAGAGTTTCTATCTTTCAAGTCCACAGAACTCCGAAAGTTGTATAAATGATAAGAGGTAGAAGGAGAGAGCAATGAAAAAGGACGGACGAACGGACGGACGGACGGACGAACAGACGGACGGACGAACGGACGGACGGACGACGATTCTCTGAAGTGTCGGCATTTTCAAATTGATGTGTTTTTTCTTAAAGAGGGGAAATGACTATTCTATTTGTAATCTTTATCATCTTAATCAAATGGCAGGAAAACAAACTTTGATAATTTCTAATTTAAGACATTGAATTAAAAGAAAAATCTCTTTTTCATGTTTACTCATTTCTATTTATCTATCTATCTATCTATCTATCTGTCTGTCTGTCTGTCTGTCGGTCTGACGGTCTGTCTGTCTGTCGGTCTGACGGTCTGTCTGTCTGTGTGTGTTTGTGTGTGTGTGTGTGTGTATGTGTGTGTGTGTGTGTTTGTGTGTGCGTATGCTTGAGTGCATTTTCTTTTGGCTAAGAATAGTTGACCGTAGAGTGTGTCATTGGTTCTTGTCGTCCTCTCTCCAATCCTTGCATATTCCACAGTTACGTTTTTGTATGCCAATTCTTTATATTCACCCTGTAATGTCTGCTGAGTAAGCTTTTACGATTTGCCACAATAAAATTCCTTCAGTTTAACCACCTTTATTTATGTCTCGCATCTTTCAGCCAATACTGAGACCTATTTGACCTCTGGTTCTTTAAGTTATGTCAAGGTTAGCCATGAAGACACTTTTCTTGCCATCATTTTACCAGGAGATACGGATGCGGCTTTCGTGGCTTCTTTTTTAACTACTGCGCAGACGTGGCTGCGGGGAAAGAAGCTTGCTTCCCAACCACACGGTTCCGGGTTCAGTCCCACTGTGTGGCACCTTGGGCAGGTATCTTCTGCTGTAACCTCCAACCGGCCAGAGCCTTTTGAGTGGATTTGGTAGACGGAAAACTGAAAGAAACCCGTCGTATATATATATATATATATATATATCTATATATATATATATATATATATATATATATATATATATATATATATATATATAAAAGTTAAATCATGAGGGTGGAAATTAGTATTATTAATTAATATTTATTTAAACCAGTGGCCTAGCGTACTTCAGCGTTTGCTGAAACTTTTGAGAACATATTCTTCGTAGTGAGATGATTTGGGGTCTTCTAGCAAGTATATACATATATTTATATATAGCTTCGTTGCTATGGCAACAGTTCCGATACTTATTGATCAGACCACATATATATAAATCGCCGTAGAATCTACTCGAACGGACAGCCAAGTTAAAGTGGCTACGAATATTACGTACATACATACATACATACATACATACATACATACATACATACATACATATATATATATATATATATATATATATATATATATATATATGTATATATATATATATATATATATATATATATATATATATATATATATATATATATATAAGCGTAGACACATACAATAGGAATACAAAATACAAAATGGCTGATAGTTAACAAGGTGAGACACACATAAGAAAGAAGGAAACAAAGGACCACTGATGAGGTCACAGAAGTGTGACGAAAGAACTCTGGCCGAAATAAGATTAAGATTAATGTAATATAAAGCTGAAGCAAATTAACACAAAATATACAGTGCGTGTGTTTTTATTGGCTAAACTGGCAATATGACCATCCCCAAGTACAACAACATCTGTTTCAACACACGATTTCACAGCAAAAATCTTGCAAAACAAATATATATATATGTATATGTATATATATATATATATATATACACACACGATGGGTTTTTACAGAGATTCTCTCTGCCAAATTCTCTCACAAGATATTCGTGAACCCGGAGCTTTAGTCGGAGACACTTGTGCAGGGTGCTGCGCAGCGGATTTGAACTCGAAACTACGTGATTGTAAAGCGAAATTCATAACCAAAAGGCCATGTCTGCGCTTATTAGATATTCCGTAATAATTTCCACTTGCGTAAGGAACTTTGGCCGATGCTTAATTTGAACTTCATGAGTTTGTACAAATTCATTTGCCATAAAAAGAAGAGATTTTTCAAGGTTGATTTTTTTTTTCTTTTTTTATCTTCTGGAAACAAATTTGCTCAAACTGAGGAACTTCAAAAATGAAATATCAGTGAAACATCGATCATGATTTCATCGACTAAACAAACCCATCTCCTCGCCACTCATTTTAATTTCTCGTTTTTCTGCCCTTTGTAGGAGATCAATATTGGTTATCTTTGACGAGCATATTAAAATAATTATTCTAATTAAAATACATATGTTAATTTCAATTACCAATTCGAATTTGCATACATTAAAAGGATTAAATTTTTTTGAGTTAGTATGTACATGCATCAGTGTGGTGGTGGCGGTGTTGGTGGTGGTGGGGGGGGGGCAGTGGTGGTGGTGGGGGGGGCAGTGGTGGTGGTGGTGGTGGTGGTGGCGGCGGTGGTGGTGGTGATATTGGTGGTGGTGGTGGTGGTGGCAGTGGTGATGGTGGTGGTGGTGGTGATGGTGGTGGTGGTGTTGGTTTCGGTGGTGGTGGCAGTGGCGATAGTGGTGGTGGTGGTGGTGTTGGTGGTGATGATGGTGGTGGTGGTATTGTTGTTGTTGGTGGTGGTATTGGTGGTGGTGGCGGTGGAGTGTTAGTACGTTATACCCGAATGGTTAAGAAGTTTACTTCGTTATCATTATGTCCCATGTTCGATCCTGCTGCATGACATCTTGGGAAAATATCATTTCTCTATTGCTTCGGGTCGATCGGCACCCTGTGTGTGAAAATTGATTGGTGGAAACAGCATGGAAGCCCATTGGATGGATTCTACTTGTAATGTAAAAAATACGGTACGTTTTATTTTGATGTTCTTTGCGTTCTATGATGTGGAGTTGTGAGTTTATTTAGACGCGAACAATCTTCAATTCACGTATTGATTGGATAATCACTCGTTTAATCCCGATAATCAGTCATTTCAAGACAATTCATTGTTTAAATGTTTATAACTTATTTATATTGAGCAAAGGTAAATTTTCTCTTATGCAAGCATCTTAAAGCTTGTTATTGTCTACAATTTATCATATTACCCTCAGGTGTAAAAATTTGGTAAAGTTCTTCTATAAATGGTTTTGCAGTTCTAATCAGTTCCAGTTGATAGTATACTGTCTGTTTCTGTCTTTAATAGATCAGATTAACCCACCTAGACTTGTTTGGAATTCTATATTTGTATCTCTAAACGAATATAAGTGATTAGCCAGACAGCTTTTTTTTTGAAAATTAGTGCTGTCTCACCGATGTAAATGTATCCATTTCCCTCAGATTTACTTTTACATCTATATATTATATTTTTATAGAGAAAAACAACTTTTTTTCAATCTCTCAGCGAGAGATAT
>NC_142953.1:21625636-21628136 GCF_046866305.1 Octopus bimaculoides | reverse complement strand
AAATCTTCCATCAAAATTTCATGTTAATTTATGTTACAAAATACAAATCTAAATAATGCTTTCTGCTATCGGCACAAGGCCTGGTTTTTGCGGACCCAATACCTGACTGGTACTTAATTTATCGACGCCTAAGGGATCAAAGGTAAAGTCGACCTCGGCGGAATTTGAACTCAGAATGTAAAGACGGACGAAATACCGCTAAGCATTTCGCCCGGCGTGCTAACGTTTCTTATTTCTTTATTGCCCACAAGGGACTAAACATAGAGGGGACAAACAAGGACAGACAAAGGGATTAAGTCGATTAGATCGACCCAGTGCGTAACTGGTACTTAATTTATCGACTCCCGAAAGGATGAAAAGCAAAGTCGACCTCGGCGGAATTTGAACTCAGAACGTAGCAGTAGATGAAATACCGCTAAGCATTTCGCCCGGCGTGCAAACGTTTCTGCCAGCTCGTCGCCTTAATTATAATAATAATAATAATAATAATAATAATAATAATAATAATAATAATAATAGACATCCGTGGAATTTGAACTCAGAATGTGGTGACAATCGAAATACCGCTGAGCATTTCGCTTTTGTGCTAACGGTTATGCCAGCTCGCTGCCTTACTACAATCCTAAATAATCTTTTCTACTCTAGGCACAAGACCCGAAATTTTGGAGGAAGGTACCAGTCGATTTGATCGACTCCAGTACGCAACTGGTACTTAATTTATCGACCCTGAAAGAATAAAAGACATCTAAAGAATGACAACGTTATTTTACGAAAGTAATCGAAACAAACGCAATGTATATCTGCAGAAATATGGCAGTAAAAATGTTAAAATGGTTTAAATTAAAACCTTCCATCGAAATACGTTAATTTATTTCCCAACAACCAGCTAATAATCATAGTTATTTTATTAAATTCTTCATACTTTTCGATACTAATTGAGACATTATCAAAGTATTTTAACAGAAATATGGTAACAAAATGATTAAGATAGATATTTGACCGACTCTATTAATTTTCCACCTTTCATTTTCATTATATTGATTTCTAGTGTAAGAAGAAATAATTTTAATATCTTATTTTTCATATAAACGTATTTTTTCACCTTATCGTACACACCTTGTTCATTTTCTCTTCTTTGTTAAGCCATTTATTTCCAATGAAATTCTTATCATTTTAAAGAAATTTCCAATTATTCTTATTAAATTTAATGCTTTGGTTTTGTTTTTACCAGTCTCAAGAATTCAGTGCAATATTTCATACAGAATTCTCAAAAATTCTTCGAGTGTGAACTTGATTATTAAATTCTGTCTTTTGCGTTTAATTAATTTTGAAAACATTAAATCGTTAAAATTAGATGATAACAATAATAATAATATTAATATCATATATTATTGTTATTGTGGCTGTTGTTGCTGTGGTTGCTGTTGCTGTTGTTATTATCATTATCGTTGTTGTTGTTATTATTATTATTATTATTATTATTATTATTATTATTATTATTATTATTATTATTATTATTATTGTTGTTGTTGTTGTTGGATTTGTTTGTTGTTCCTGTTATAATTCTACAAGATAATTTATGCGAAATAAATTTCATCTGTCATTTAAATTCTTTTATTATTTATCCATTTATTTTCGCTTTAGAAATTTATTTAAATATCCATAAATAAAATTTGCCGAAAAAAACCGGACAATTGAGCATCCTCATATGTCCTGCTTACTTTTGTTTAAAGTGAATAAAAGTCAAAATATCTCAAATAGGTCATTGTTAAAAAAGATTAAGTCTTTCGGACAGTTAACTTCAATGCCTATCTTTTTCTTTTTCTTCACATAAATATGTCTATGCAGTGAGATCGTTAGTATAATATCGGAAAGTAATAACGGAGACTACACTTCCACTGTTGACGGTTATGAAACCAGAAACGTTTAGAGTTAAGTAAGTTACTTTATTGCTTTCGATATATTATTATTATTATTATTATTATTATTATTATTATTATTATTAAAAATAATTTAATGTATAAATTGCTTATAAATTTTTATAGCATGCTGACTACCTGATAAAAATCATTATATCCTCATATTCTATTACGAAATAATTAAATAAAATAAAACGATTTATTTTTACTTCTGAGCGGAATAGTATTTACTGCTTGCCTATTCTTATAATATACATGTTGGCTGTCGTGAAGGGATTTAAAATTGACTAACCTTTGTACGTATAGACGTACAAATATTTGTATGTAGACGTGTGGACCTGTTTTGTTCAGTGTACGATTATTTATACTTATATTTCTCCATGTATTGTGTTGACGAAGGAAGAAAGTCTATTTTTAGCTTTCATCCAGAAATTGGAACAAGTTCACAACTAACGTGAGGTCTTTTCAATATTCTTTCGCTATATATGTCGGTATATGTGTGTATATATATAAATAAACTATATGAGACCAGAAGACTGTCTATTTTAAATAAAGGACAAGAGTGAGTTGACAGTTCATGG
>NC_142953.1:21590636-21620636 GCF_046866305.1 Octopus bimaculoides | reverse complement strand
CCAACGTGGACTTGAACAAACCGCGTCGAATCGTCGAGATCGTATCTAGATAGAGTTCTATGTAGGAAAGCGGATAGAGATAGTGTAGGATGTCCACAATTTAAAATAGTAAGCTACGCAGATCACAAGTTTGTGACGTGTACGCTCGACTTAGATTAGACACATAGGCAGGGTCCCGGTTACTGGAAACTGAACGCTTCGCTCTTAGCGCGGCAGGTTTACAGGAACCGGATTAACGAATTAATTAAGAGGGCGTTAACAGGAGCCATCGTTAACAACCGCTGGTGGTTTACCCTGAAAATGGCAATTAAATCGGAATCTATTAGGTTTAGTAAAGAACTAGCGATAGATCGAAATAGAGTAGAGGGAGACTTAGTTAAGAAACTAGAAGAAGCACTTACAACTGGCAGCGCAACCAACGTTTTGGCTGCGAGGATGGCCCTCGACCAACACCTCAACGCCAAACACGAAGGTTGCGTCGTCAGAGCTAAAATGCGTGCCTTAAGGAACGAAGGGATCGAAGCTGCACGAGAAGCCCGGGTGGCGGAGGCGCAACGCGGTAACAGAGCCACCACTCGGTCTCTAATCGATGAACAGGGATGTAGTTTGCTCGAACCCGAAAGGATGTGTGGGGCCTTTCAACAGCACTTTGCTCGACTGTTCGGTGCGAGCGGTGGGTCGGAACGCGGGATGGACTTCACTGCCTACCTGACCGGCCTGCCGCGGCTCTCGGCGGGAGAGGCAGAGTGTTGTGAGGGTCCCATCACAGCTGCTGAAGTAAGGGATGCTATGGCGGTCTGCGCGAGGGATAAGTCGCCTGGATTGGATGGTCTACCCTACGAGCTGTATTGTCAAATGCCAGACTTGTTTGGCGACCTCTTGGCATCAGTCTACTCCAACTGGCAACAAAACGGGAGAATTCCCGGTTTCGTGAGCCGAGGTGCAGTGACATTGCTGAAGAAAGACCCAAACAAGGGGAATTTTATAGATAATTTCAGGCCCATCACTCTGCTCAACGAAGATTTGAAAATTTTGGCCAAAGTAATAGCCGAGAGGTTGACGCTTGTCATCGATAAACTGGTCGACAGGGCGCAAACATGCGCCGTGCCGGGCAGAAGTATCCATGACAACCTCCACCTCATGCGCTACATCATGGACAGGGTAGTTAAGGATCCTGGCATGGGTGGGGCGCTGATCAATTTAGATCAATCTAAAGCCTTCGATAGGGTCGACCATCGATACCTGGCGGTCGTCCTCAGGGCAGCTGGCTTTGGTCCCGTCTTCCGCGGTTGGATCGCTGCCTTGTATAGCGGCATCCGATCGGTAATTCGGGTAAACGGTCACCTGTCAAAACCGTTCGACATCACGCGTTCGGTCCGTCAGGGATGTCCCCTGTCGGCGCTTCTGTATGTATTGACGCTCGAACCACTACTGCGGAAGCTGGCGACACTGAGGGGTATCCCACGAGAGCTGGGTTGCGGGACGAGCGTGTCTGCATATGCGGACGATGTCACAGTCATAGTGTCGAGCGAAAAGCACGTCGAGATGCTAGGCGAGACACTTAAAGAATACGAAACGGTGACAGGAGCAAAATTTAACCCGGAAAAGTCAGTGGGTTTGTTACTCGGCACCTGGAGAAGCAAGCCCATACCGTCCAACAGTGACTCCGTAGTGGGACGCTGGACGGACGCTCGGGGTCTGGTTCAGTCCGGACCTCCAAATGGATAAGAACTGGGACGAGATCACCAGTAGAGTGATCAAACTCAGCCAAACATGGGCTGAGAGAAAGTTATCTCTAAAAGGCCGGGCGGAGGTGGCTAATGTGTATATCGCATCAGTCATCGATTACCGCCTGACCGTCGTGCCTTGTCCCGATGCCACCATCACGAAACTAGAACGCATACTTTTCCGCTTTCTGTGGAAGGGTGGCGTTCCGATGGTGAGGCGATCCATTTGCTGTCAACAACCGTTACGTGGAAGACTGGGGATGCCGTGGTTAATGATGCGCAGACATGCGCTGAGACTGCGGCATCTCTGGAACTTCATTGACGGCGGTGAACAGGTGTGGGTGCCGTTTGTGAGGCACGCCTTCCCGCAGCTCGTCTCACTCACCGAACTGCAAACATGGATCAGGAAGAGACCGAAACTGGGCGATTGGCACCGCGAGTGTCGCCAAGCTCTACAACAGCTCTGCCGTCCGGGATCAAACTTGTGCAACTTCCAAACGACCAATGCGTTCTATAGAGGACTAGTGGAGGGGAGGTCTGACGACACTCTCGGGGCAAACCTGGGTGTCGACGAGAAATTCCTAACCCGCCTTTTCAAGACGACGTTCGAGCCGAGGCCTATGGATAATTTCCAGAGATCCCTGGCTTGGCAATGCTATCGAGACGCACTACCAGTTCGAGAGAAGATCTACAGACACGGTTCGAAAACCACCGGACCGACCTGCCCGAGATGCGGTCAGAGCGACGAAACCGTTCTGCACGCACTCGTGCAGTGTCCAGATATTTCAGAGCTGTGGACCTTCGTCGAACGGCTGTTGTCGCGTGTGGGACGAGCCCACTTATCAGCCGAGTCTATCGTGAATATTGTTCCGCCACCTTCCTTTAAACGGGAAGGAAAAACGGTTTTTGTAACACTGATAGATATGGCAAAAGAATGCGTGTGGTGGACGCGTTTGAAAGGTCTACAAACAAACACTTTCCTCTCTGGTCAGTCCCTCGTCAACTTTTTCAAGTACCACTTGAAAAGGAGGATGAGGATAGAGAGGAAAGTGTTGTCGAATGAAAATTTCAATAAAAAATGGGTAAATGTGACAAGAATGGTAAGAATGAAAGACGACACCATTTTAAGCTGGCGACACTGAGGGGTATCCCACGAGAGCTGGGTTGCGGGACAAAAAGAGAGAAGGTACTTACTTTCATGTACCTTTAAAAAAAAAAGCCTGAGGTGACCGTGGTCTTTTCCGTAGGCTTTTCTCTCCACGGATAAACCTAATCTGTTCCCCGTTTTTTACATCGACTGTGATACACGATCCCTATTGATCGCCCCCCCCCCCCACGTTTTTTCTTTTCTTCCCGCGATCCCTTCTGATCGAAATTACCCCCCCCCCCAAGAAAAGCTCTACTTTGTAATTTGTCCATTTTCTGTATTTAGCCCCGTGTGGCTATAATAAAAAGATATCTATCTATCTATCTATCTAGCCATCTATCTATCTATCTATCTATCTATCTATCTATCTATCTATCTATCTATCTATTTGTCTATCTTTGTATTTCATACACTTTATCTCTTCCTATAAGTGTGTGTATGTCTGTGTGAGGGGGTGTCTTTCTGTCTGTCGGTATATGTGTGTGCATGTGTGCATGTGTGTATGCGTGTGTGTGACGTCATGTTTGTATGTGTCGTTATATTCGTGTGTGTGGTTTGTGTGTGGTTTGTGTTTAATGTCAGCATCAATGTTTATTAATGGCTTCAGTTTCATCTTGCGACCCTTCATCGTAATGAAACAGAAGAAATAAATAGCAGTTATACTGATGCATCCACGATGTTTTAGCGGGAAAATACTGGGGTACAGAAGACGTAGTTGTCCATCGGCAGGAGACGATTCGGTGCAGCCTTTCCGACGTTGACGATGTGGTAGAGCTGGCTGGGCATTCACTGTTTTGGCGCTGGATGCAAGCAGCATCACGAACACGCACACACACGTGCACATGCGTACAGAAATATACACATGAAACTAAACAGGGAAAAGGGAAGAACGAGAGAGGGAGAGATATGGAGAGAGAGAGAGTAGAAAAGAGAGGGAGTAGAAAAGAGAGGAATTAGAAAATAGAGAGAGAGAGGGGTAGATAGGGGGAGTGAGAGGTAGAGAGAGACATTACAATTTATTACTATTTATTAATTCAACACAAAACTGCTCCTCCGTCGGTTGCCATGATGAGTGTTCTAGTTGATCCGATCAACGGAACAGCCTGCTCAGGGAATCAACGTGCAAGTGGCTGAGTAATCCACAGACATGCGTACCCTTAACATAGTTCTCAAGGAAATTCAACGTGATATAGAGTGTGACCCTATGCTGGCCCTTTGAAAGACAGTTACAACTCCTTTTTGCCAGCGGAGTGGACTGGAGTAACGTGAAGTAAAGCATCCTGCTGAAGGATGCAACGCACCGCCAGGAATCGAACTCGGGTACCCTAACCACTAAGCCACGCATCTTCGAACACACACATACACACACAGGCAAACAGAGACAGAGAAAGATTGCGATTTATTAAATGAAAACAAGTGACAAACTGTTTCTCTCCTCATACACATAAAGAGAGAAAGAGAGACAGATAGAGGCGTCTTTAAGGGTCTCGCGAAAGGCCTGGTTGGAGATCCAGTCGTCCGAGTTCTTTTACAGGGCTTAGAAAAACTGAAGGACTGCTGCTATAAGTGTGTGAATATGTCGAATAAATAAAATCATAATTAAATGATTCTCCTGTATTTTCTTATGCCCAAAGCAAGGAACTTTTCAGCACTCCCTAGGTGTGTGTGTGTGTGTGTGTGTAACATGACCCGTGTCTGATTTTCTATTGTCTGTCTTTTCGACACCGGACGCCTCGCGTACTGGTCAACTTGTTCTCCCTTCTCACTAATTTAAAAAATTTTCTTTTTATCCATTTGAAGTTTTCTTCCAGGCGTTAACCATCACCCTTGTGTTTGGTCGAAAGGCTTTATTTATTGCTTTCGTTAGCGTTTCAAATTACTGTTGTTTACTTTCGTACGTCCACTCTGTATTGTTTTGCTTGCTCGAGACCTAATTCTACTCAAATCTTGCGGGTGCCGCGGATATACGAATTTCCCAGTCTTATCGTTAAAGGCGCGAAACTGGGTATTAGCATTTTTGGTTGATAACTGAGAAACGTGTACGTTTTGCAGTATTTAATGCTTTTTCATTTATGGAATAACTGAACGCCACGCATCCCGACTTTTATATATATGTGTGTGTATATATATATATATATATATATATATATATATATATATATATATACATATACATATACACACATATATATATATATATATATATATATATATATATATATATATATATATATATATATATATATATATATATACTTTATTTAAAAGCAGCAAACGGTTTTTTTGTTATATTTCTGCTGCTTTTAAATAAAGCATATTACTCTACCTCTGGTATTTGAGTACTCTTTTTTCCACCTTGTTGCACATTTCATGTGCTTACTCCGGTATATATATATATATATATATATATATATATATATATATATATATATATGTTAATTCTCTAAATGAAGTATTAACAGTAACTGCACGATAAAGTGTAGTATATTGCCACTTAAGTGTGGCTGACCCCTAGGGGTGGATGTTACTGTTGCTTTTAGCCCCAGGAGGACATCTCCTCCAGCTGGCTTATCGACACACTACTGTGTCCTGTTTGCCAAGGGAAGTTATCCCTCTCACCATGATCTGTAGCACGAACGGACCCGGGTTTCAGGGTTATTTCCCTTCGTCGGCATTCGATAGCCACTGATCCTTGGTGAGAGAGACAAAATCTTGGCAATCTTATATCTACTTTTCCAGTGAAATTCTTCACTGATATATATATATATATATATATATATATATATATATAGGTTATGTGCGGTAGTGGTGTCAATTAGACCCAGAGGTTTCAGGTAATGCTGAGTAAGTGCTATGGATAGACCATAGTTAAGCTCCAGGTTCGGTGATTATGCGAATAAGGGGTCCAACGTAGGTCATATATTAGCGTGCGTATATAAGGATTTACTTTTCGTAATGAGATAAAAGACCAAGGCTGTGTATATTTTAGAACATTTATATATGTTCTAAAATATACACAGCCTTGGTTTTTTTTTATCTCATTACGAAAAATAAATCCTTATATATATATATATATATATATATATATATATATATATATATATATATATATCAAATTATATACACAACCGAAAGAGCTACAAATAGTTTCATGCTATTATGATACTTGAGCAGGCATATTTATAAAATACGTCATATATCTTAAAGCAATCTTTTAGAAGAACTGAAGGATTGCTGCAATAAGTGTGTGAATCTAAGAGGGAAATACATCGAATAAATTCATAATTAAATGATCCTCCTGTATTTTCTTTCAGCCAAAGACAGGAACTTTTCAGCCCCTCCCCTCATTTGATTTGAAACTCACAGCATCTTCATTCAAACGCTGTTTGTGCTTCCACGAACAAAGACGTCTTTTTACGGTCATCGCTTCTTTCCTCGAACTACCAAACTTTGGGGCTCTTCCATTTCATTTCTCACCCACGCTTATGATCTGAACCTCTTAACTTCCGTCTTCGCAGTCCCTTACACTAGCCGGCTTCTCATCTTGTTTGGGACTTTCTAATAAAATCAATACACACACACGCACGCACGCACATGTATGTATATATGTATATATGTATGTAAGTATGTATGCATGTATGTATGTATGTATGTATGTATGCATGGTATCAATGATATATATGTATGTCATTATTCTGTTATATTGCAAGATTTCTTGCCAATAGAGAAAGAGCTGGTTTCTAACCTAGATCCAAGGCTCCTTCATTGGAATTTCAACTTCAACAACAGGGTGTTTTTGTATGTATGTATGTATGTATGTATGTATGTATGTATATGTGCGGATTTGTATGTTTTGTTTTATGTATGTTTTCTCATGCGTATAGTTGCATATCTACACTTGCTCATATATACGGAAATGTATTATCTATGTATGTATATATGTATGTATGTATGTATGTATGTATGTATGTATGTATAATGCGCCTCGACAATACACCAAACAGCTCAGAGATGCGAACTCTGGATGCACCACTGATTTAGCTTTCCAATCACCACCAGAAAGCGTTCTTATTGCATACAAAGAGATACCATCTCTTCAAAGCTCTTCACTGCATGTCTAGAAATGGTCACCGGAGACATTGACTGAACAAGCGGAGTGAACATCAACGGTAAGCTTCTAACACCTCCGATTCACAGATGACATCATACTCATCGCCAAAACCACAAATCAACTGCAGACCATTCTGAAAGAGCTAGACACCCATAGCTCTGCTGTAGGCCTTAAAGTGAGCCGCATGAAAACGAAGTACATACGGCCCGAAAACAAATCACGAAGCAGAATAGAAGTGGGAAAGAATAAAATTGAGGAGGCAAAGAAACGCATCTACTTGGGGCACCTGAATATGCGCCAAAACATGGATACCGATATCTCAAGGAAAATAATGGCAGGATGGAAAGCATTAACTTTAATAAAAGATTTCTCGAAGCTAAACTTGACAAGGCCCTACGTACCAGTTTCTTCAATAGCACCGTCCTACCTGAACTCTTATACGCAAGATGTGGACTATTACGAAGAAGGAAGAATCGCCATTGGCTACGGCACAGTGGGGTCGTTCTGGACTACCGTTGCGATGTAATTCGAGGACCGAAAAGAGTGAGTGAGATGATCTCAGAACACTGAAAGCACAATTTCCGGTGGGCAAGAAACGTCGCAAGGTTAACAGACGACAGGTAGACCCGTGAAGTTGGCGAGTGGTACGAAAGAGACCGGGAAAGGCCACTCCGAAGGCCTCCGCGATAGGAAAAGAAGGGTACAATCAAGAAAGAATTGAAGATGCATATTGTGGCCAGCGGTGTATAACAACATTGGGATAATAGTATTCGGTAGCTTTGTTGAGACAGTGATATATATATATATATATATATATATATATATATATATATATATATATATATATATATATATATATATATATATATATATTGTTGTACTTGGGGATGGTCATATTGCCAGTTTAGCCAATAAAAACACACGCACTGTATATTTGGTGTTAATTTGCTTCAGCATTATATTACATTAATCTTAATCTTATTTCGGCCAGAGTTCTTTCGTCACACTTCTGTGACCTCATCAGTGGTCCTTTGTTTCCTTCTTTCTTATGTGTGTCTCACCTTGCTAACTATCAGCCATTTTTGGCTAAACTGGCAATATGACCATCCCCAAGTACAACAATATCTGTTTCAACACACGATTTCACATCAAAAATCTTGCAAAACAAATATATATATATGTATATATATATATATATGTGTGTGTGTGTGTGTGTGTGTGTGTGTGTGTGTGTGTGTGTGTGTGTGTGTGTGTGTGTGTGTGTGTGTGTGTGTTTATGCTTGTCGTTCATCAACGTTTGACAACCGGTGTTGGTCTGATTATGATCCCATGACTTTGCAGTTCGGTAAAAGATCCGAGATAATAGGTACAGGGTGGGGTTGAGATCGATTAGTTCGACTAAACCTTTCAAGGCGGTGCCCCAGCATGGCCGCAGTCTAAAAACATAAGCAAGTAAAAGATTTGAAGATAAAAGACATGCTTTATTACTAAACAATCAGTTAAATGGAACATGCGAGAACAAACATGGCAGTACATTACATGCGATATCGGTTATTAAATAGAATGTTTGAATGCTTAATGTAAGATCTAAAAGGAACATTTCTGAGTGCTTTGTGAAGGTTAATTGCCGGGTTAATGGATTGAGCATTGATGTTACGGAACAATAAGTTGATGATATCTAACCAGTATTTCTCAAAATAAGCAATTACGATTGGTTTCAAATTTTGATACGAAGTCAGCATGAGATAAATCGATTACATGGAATCCCCCTGCTCGACTGGTACTTATTTTACCAAACCTCTGAAGGATGAAAGGGTTAAGTCGGCCTCAGCGGAATTTGAACTCAGAACGTACAGCCGCCTGAAATGCCGCGAAGCATTTTCCCTCGCTGCTATTGGTTTCAAATAAGGTGGTGAACTGGCAGAATCGTTAACATGCCGGACAAAATGCTTAGAGGCATTTCATCCGTCTATACGTTCTGAGTTCAAATTCCACCGAGGTTAATTTTGCCTTTTATCCCTTTCGGTTTCGATAAAATAAGTACCAGTTAAACACTGGGGTCGATGTGATTGGTTTAGCCCCGTCCTCGGACTTAATGGCCTTATGTCAAAATTTGAAACCAATATTAAAGTGGCTGTGTGGTAAGTAGCTTGCTTACGAACAACATGGTTCTGGGTTCAGTCCCACTGCGTGGCACCTTGGGCAAGTGTCTTTTACAATAGCCTCAGGCCGACCAAAGCCTTGTGAGTGGATTTGGTAGACGGAAACTGAAAGAAGCCCGTCGTGTATATGTATATATATGTATGTGCGTGTGTATGTTTGTGTGTCTGTGTTTGTCCCCCCATCATCGCTTGACAACCGATGCTGATGTGTTTAGGTCCCCGTAACTTAGCGGTTCGGCAAAGAGACCGATAGAATAAGTACTAGGCTTACAAAGAATAAGTCCTGGGGTCGATTTGCTCGACTAAAGGCGATGCTCCAACATGGCCACAGTCAAATGACTGAAACAAGTAAAAGAGTAAAAGATATCAAGTATGTAAGTGCTAAACTCATATTATGTTGGTACTTAAATATATTCTTTTCTACTCTTGGCACAAGGCCCGAAATTTTGAAGGAGGGAACCAGTCGATTAGACCGATCCCAGTGCGCAACTGGTACTTATTTTCTCAACCCCGAAAGGATGAAAGGCAAAGTCGTCCTCGGCGGAATTTGAACTCAGAACGTAAAGACAGACGAAATATTGCTAAGCATTTCGCCCGGCGTACTAGCGTTTCTGCCAGCTCACCGCCTTATTGGTACTCAAATGTATTGTAAATATAAAAAAGCACCATGATCAGCGAGGTTCAAAACAACGACCTGCATATTTATTGTTAATGCATTCCGACAGATTCAATCGCAAATATGCTAAACGCTGTTGTTTCCGTCACAGGACAACGTCTCCTTTACGACGTCAATATCTTCATAATATTCGATTCATTCATGCAAGGGATTATGCAACACCGGTGTTTCGACATACTGCGTCTTGTCAGCCAGGAGGACTAAGGAATCTAAACAGGAGCCAATTGTCTTGTTTTGAATTCCAGTGAACAAATTGTTCGTTGACCCTTTCTTATATTTATCAACTGATAATAAATCGTTACATACGCAGTGAAAAGCAAATATCCGTAACAATGTCTTGCATATTTCTTCTAGAACGTTCCGGCAAATTAGAGCGTAAATGCGTTAATCGCAATTGTGTTCGTTACAGGAGAATTGTATCCAATTTACTAATGAGTTGAAGGCGTTATGGAGTCAATAGTTGTAAAACAGGAGCTGTTCTGTGACGAACACAACAGCGATTAACATATTTACGCTCGAGTCTGCTGGAATGTAGTACGAATAAATTAGCAAATAATTGCTTCCACGTTTCAATTATATTGTTTTATTTTTAAAATATTTAAGTAAATTATATTCTTTTTCTTGTTTCAGTCATTAGACTGCGGCAATGCTGGGGCACCGCACTGAGGAATTTTAGTTCAATAAATCGACCACAGGTCTTATTTTTAAAGCTTGGTATTTCGGTCTCTCTTGCCAAACTTCTATGTTATTTGGACGTAAACACACCAACACCGGTTGTCAAGCGATGGAGGGACACACACGTGAACACACGTGCACACATTTATATATATATCTGTGTGTGTGTGTGTGTGTGTGTGTGTGTGTGTGTGTGTGTGTGTGTGTAGCCAATTCGAGGATGTCAGGTCCTCATTAGGGATGAAGTAATCCAAAAATTCCGCTGGTTAATCACTATCATATAAAGAAAGAACCTCGACGATATGTCAGGGATTAATTACCATGGTGATAGATACTGTTAATAGTGAAAATGAGAAAATAGAGAATTATGGATGTATTAAAAAAATTAATTGTATGATATAAAGATGTTGAAATTTTTATTACAACAATACAAATAAATTATAAATTGTAAAGCTCTAAAAGGTGGAGGCGTGTGGCTCAGTGGTTAGGGTGTCAGCATCATGCTCGTAAGATTGTGGTTTCGATTCCTGGGCCGGGCGACGCATTGTGTTCTTGAGCAAAACACTTCATTTCACGTTGCTCCAGTCCACTCAGCTGGCAAAAATGAGTAACGCTTCGATGGACTGGCGTCCCGTCCAGCTGCGGAACACATACGCCATTGAAACCGGGAAACCTGACCCATGAGCCTGGCTAGGCTTTGAAAGGGCGCAAGAGAAAGCTCTAAAAGAAATGACAGATGCAAAAACCTGCACATGTTTCGATTCCTGACCCTAGGTGATACGTAATTCTAAGTATTTAGGCAGGGTCATATGCTAAGAATTGGTATCATTTTCAAGAATACGGGTTAGAATCTCGTCAGGGCTTTATGAGCTAACAGAACAAAGGTTAACATATTTCTTGAGAGGATTCAAATTACTAGGTTTAAGAAGTTAGATCCTGTATATAATACTTATGTATTTAGCTAGTGATCTATAGATGTTATAGACGTGGACGCTGTATAGGAGGCAAATGCGAGTACTTGACCAGTTCCAACTCCACTGCTTGCGACGAATCATGGGAATTTCCTGGGAGAACAGAGTCTCCAACACGAAGCCCTCATCATGAAGGCCCAGCTCCAGTGGGTCGGACATGTAGTCCGAATAGACGACGCGCGTCTACCAAAGATGATCTTCTCTGATCTGGCTTCTGGAGCAAGAAACACCTGGAAGGCCACTGAGGCGATACAAGGACAGCCTGAAAACTTCCCTTGAGGCCTGCGGCATTTCAGCCCATGGTTGGGAATCGCTTGCCTCTGACCGCGGTGCCTGGCGTCCAGCCGTCCAAAAAGGTGTTAGGCTGTTCGAGGAAAAGCGCCCCAAGAGCCTGCACTTGAAGCGACAAGCCCGAAAAGAGAGGATCCCCAACCCTACTTCTGCTGTTAGGTGCCCAACATGTGGCCGCGTCTGCGCGTCCACCTTTGGGCTGCGCTCCCACCTCCGGCGTCACTGACGTCATTGTCGAACCCCGACAGACTTCCATTATTATTATTATAGATGTTAGTAAAGATACAATAAAGTAAAAGTAATATAAAAATAAAGGTAAAAAAGAAGATAAAAAGCATGAAAAATAAATAATAAATAAAAAGTAAAGAAAAATATAAGTGTATGTAAAATATATAGTATATAAATTTAAATAAAAAGAAAGAACAATACTTAAATGTGGAAGAGAAGAATTATGTTAAAATAAATGAAGGATGAGTTAGTGAAAAAGATTATTTGTAAACTGTTACAGATGAATTATTTTCATTGGTTTCATAACACATATACGCATACATACACAAACATGTACACACACACACGTATGTATGTATATCTCTATGTATGTGTGTTTGTATATGTACAGACAATGATATTTCTCTCTCTCCAAATAGAGTACCTTTTTGTTGATCCTACCATCACGGAACAGTACATTATATGTATGTGTGTGTGTGTGTATGTGTGTGTGTGTGTGTGTGTGCGTGTGTGTGTGTATTTATATATATATGTTATGATATACATATATAAATATATATATATATATATATATATATATATATATATATATATACAAATATATACACATGCATACATTCATACTTATATATATAATATATATATACATATACATACATTCAGGCGCATATACTCACATGTTTAGATAGATGTATACATACATTCATAATCATATATATATATATATATATATATATATATATATATATATATATATATATATATATACATAGAGAGAGAGAGTATATACATACATACATTTATACACACACACACACACACACACACTCACACACATATATATATAATATTCCATATTTATGTATACGCACACTTCTATATATATGCATGCAACAATAGATGTGTGACTACATTATTATTATCATTATTATTATTATTATTATTATTATTATTATCATTATTATCATTATTATTATTATTATCATTATTATTATTATTATTATTATTATTATCATTATTATTATTATCATTATTATTATCATTATTATTATTATTATCATTATTATTATTATTATTATTATTATTATCATTATTATTATTATTATTATTATTATTATTATTATTATTATTATTATCATTATCATCATCATCACACTTGTTATTATCCATGAAGTCAAGCACTCATAAAATACGAAAAAGTATCGAAATTGTGTAACCGGTAGGAGAGAGAACAAAATATGTAAAAATAGCCATTTTAAGCAAATTAACCGCTAGATGTCGCTTCAATATGATATTCAGTTGTGATAATACGCCAACTCAATGGGTATCGTTTGCGGTCGTATTTCGTGACCTCAATTTGGATTGCATGCTCTTTAGCTAAATGTCCATGAAGTAAAACGGCAGATAAATGTCTATGCGTTCGAAGATCAGAGATTTCCATCTCAATAGAAATGAAATAAAATGGTGGAATCTGACGGCGTTGTCTTTTGGGAGGAGAATTCAGAGATAAATTATATTGGTCAAAAATGTCCTGGCGTCAGCGTTGACATAAATTCCATTCTTACTTGCTAAAATCTTTTGATTGTTTTTGTATAAGTCATGTGGGACAGTAGTAGCGTTTAGTATTTCAGAAAAAAACACACGCCCATGCACACACACACACACACACACACACACACACACACACACACACATACATACATACATAAATATATCTAAGCATTAACACACACACATACACACACACAAACACGCACACATCTATATATATATATATATATATATATATATATATATACTCACACACAAACGCGAAGCAATCTCTCACTTTCTTTCACTCTTTCTTTCTCTCTCTCTCTCCCTCACTCGCTCTTCCTCTCTTTCTGTGTCTCCCTCATTCACGTAGATGTGCAGTTTGAGAATAAGCAATCATTCTTACTATGATGGATGGCCCAATCTTAGCCCAGTGATATATACGTGTGTGTCTGTGTGTCTCTGTGCATATGTATATCATATACATAGACATAAATGTATTTCCATATTTTGTATACTATATCTGTTTATACACACACACATACACACAAATATTTATCACTATCTAACTATTCATCTATGAGACTATATATCTATCAATCAATCAGTCTGTATACCTGTATGTATGTATGTTATGTGTGTGTATGTATGTATGTATGTATGTATGTATGTACGTATGTATGTACGTATGTATGTGTATATGTACGTATGTATGTACGCGAATGCATAGACATATATATTTATATATACTATATATACTATATATATATATATATATATATATATATAAATGCACACACCCAAATATACACACGTACATATATATATATATATATATATATATATATATATATATATATATATATATATATATATATATACGTATATATATAAATGCACTCAGCCAAATATACACACGTACATACACACACATATATATATATGTATGTATGTATGTATGTATGCATGTATGTGTGCATGTATGTATGTATGCATGTATGTATGTGTGCATGTATGTAAACATATACGGTTACTAGCATGCCCGTATCGCCAAAAATGACGTCTGTGATATCAATAATGGATAAAGACGCATCCATTCAAAACAGTTAAGAGAACGTTTATAAAATTCTTATCTAAAACTTGGCATCTTTCATTTAACTAAAAAATATGATTACAAGACGATTCTTTTTCTTACAAAACTTAATTAAAACATACGTATCTACACACACGCACACACGCACACACACACACACACACACACACACACACACACACACATACACACACAGGTATGTGCGTGTGATTATATATATGTGTGTGTGTGGGTGTGTGTGTGTGTGCGTATGTGTGTGTGTGTGTGTGTGGTGCGTATGTGTGTGTGCCTGTGTATATATACATATATAAAATCATAGTGTCTGTGAAATATTTTTCTGGTGAAAATATAATTATCCACATTATATGAGTGTTGCGGGGGGGGGGGGGCGTTTATATGTGTAAGCATGCTCACACATATAAACATACATACCTACACAAGTATATATACATATATGTATACATACATACATACATATATATATATATATATATATATATATATATATATATATATATATATATATATATATGTATATGTATGTATATATGTATACATATATGTATACATACATACATATATATATATATATATATATATATATATATATATACATGTATATGTATATGTATGTATATATGTATATATATATTATCTTATATAAGTATGTATGCATGTATGTATGTATGTATGAAAGTATTGCCTGTTTTCAGTTTGTAAGCATTTTTTCTTTTCTAAAATAATCGGCAGAAATACGTTTTGTTAGTGATTGATTGATTGGAAGTAAGAAGATTCAGTCAGGTAAATAAAACTGATATCGCTTTTGCGTGTGTTTTTGTGTATCCATGTGTATACCTGTATACGTATGTGTATGTGTGTGAGCGTACACACACACACACACACACAGACGTGTGTGTCTATGCGCGCGTTTGTGTATGTGTTTGTTCGTGTTTGTGCAGATGTGAGCTCGTCTGTATACGTGCTTGTATGTATCTTTAGTCAAATATTGTTTTGTGTGTGTATGAATGTGTGTGTCTGCGCGCACGTGTCTGTGTCTGTATCTGTGTGTTTGAAATTCGATCATTTTTAATCAACGCGTAAAATGATTTGTGTCCAATTCTCTCTAATTTCTTTCGAATATTAAACTCTGAAGTCATATGAAAATATATTTCTCACAATACTTATGACAAATCTTTGTAGTTTTATAGAAACGTTGTAGAATTACTGGGAATTGCTACTTCAGAGAATAGTGTTCTACTTGAAGGGACAGAATTGGTACTAAGAATATATTTTTTTACGTTCAGAAACCATTCTCAAAGAGTGAAAAGAACATGCATATATTTCTATGCAATTCTATTAATTTTTCATGAGAGAGAGAGAGAGAGAGAGAGAGAGAGAGAGAGAGAGATAGAGAGAGAGAGAGAGAGAGAGTCGGTTAACGCCTCTGATAACTGTGGATAGTATTATTTCGTTCTCTTTCTGGACTCTTCAGCACGATATAACTCGAGATTTTAAAATCAGTCAGTCTAAATACATTTAAAAATATAAAACGATCTATTTCATTTGTGATTCCTCTTCTAACACTAGAGGAAAGAAGGAAAGACAGAGGCAGAAGGAGAAAAACCAACTTACACGCTCTGAAATATTTTGCATTGTTTCTTTTTTTTTATGGTTTTTCTTCAATTTCATTTTCTTCAAAAGACCAGCTACTCCAGCCATCGCAAAACTTCACACTGCAGCTCTCTGTAATTATAATTATTTCCATGGCGTACTGGTTAAGAGCGTAGTGGTTAAGAGCGAGTTCGATTCCAGGCAGTGACCTGAATAGTAATAATAATAATAATAATAATAATAATAATAATAAATGAAGAAAAAAAATGCTTTCTAATTGATGTATCAATACCAGCAGATGACAACGTTTCCCTGAAAGAAATGGAAACACTTTCAAAATACAAAGACCTGGAAATAGAGGTAACTCGAATGTGGAATCTAAAAACAGAAACAATTCCTATCATAGTAGGTGCCTTAGGTATAATAAAAAAAATTCAGACAAATACATAACAAAAACACCAGGACTTACAAATATATATAACATACAGAAAATTGCACTACTGGGCACTGCACACATCCTACGCAAAACACTTTCAATACAGTAACCTTAAGAGCATCACAACAAATCACAGCACGTACCCAAGGCACACAGAGCTGCGCTCGGTAGTGAAGTGAAAGCACGTTAAAAAAATAAAACTACTGAATAATAATAACAACAACAACAACAACATCGAAAAATACCTTAGGAATGAGAACCCAAGTTCGCAATTTCCCCAAGACACCTGATGAAGGCTGGAGGGCATCTCAGCCGAAACGTTGTGTTAACAACAAACAAGATGACAAATAACCGTCAATTGTAAATAATGTAAATAATACATATCTAATCTTTCTGCTGTTTTCACGATTATACTCAAATATTGCCTTCTTGTCTGTACAAAATATTTATATTCATCATGTTAATCTCTACGCATGCTTTTTCTCTCTCGGGTTTTTTTTTCCCCTCCTTTCTCCGTTTTTCTCTCTTAATTCTGTCTGTCGAAGAGCGTAGCCTCGAAACATCAAGGACTTCTCTGGTCTTCTCGAGCTTTAAACTAATACACCTGCTTGTTGTTCCTACACCTGTCTTCGTTTGAATATATATATATATTGGAAGGTTTGGAGGTGATGTACAGAAATTATATTATAGAAAAAAATTTAAGGTACTCAGAAATCTGGATGTTTGTACATTTACAGATTTTTATTAATGTCACATGTTTTATAAATTAAATAAAGCGCTTTTCACCTAATCGTGTAGTATTTTCAATATATATATATATATATATATATATATATATATATATATATATATATATATATATATATATATATTTATATATATATATATATATATATATATATACATATACATATTCTTTCACTTGTTCAGTAATTTGACTGCGGCCATGCTGAAGTACCACCTTTAGTTGAACAAATCGACCCCAGGACTTATTCTTTGTTAGCCTAGTACTTATTCTATCGGGCTCTTTTGTTGAACCGCTAATTTACACAAGCGTAGACACACCAACGTCGGTTGTCATGCGAAAGTGGGGGACAAACACACACACACACACACACACACACACACACATATATATATATATATATATATATATATATATATATATATATATATATATATATATATATATATATATATGTATATATATACGACTGGCTTCTTTCACTTTCCTGTGCCAAATCCACTCACAAAGATTTGCTCGGCTCGAGCCTATAGTAGAAGACACTTGCCCAAGGTGCCACGCAATGGGACTGAACCCGGAACCATGTGGTAGGGAAGCAAGCTTCTTATCACACAGCCACTCCTGTATTATTATTATTATTATTATTATTATTATTATTATTATTATTATTATTATTATTATTATTATTTTATGTTTGACTTTTGTTTTGCATTTGTACAAGTTGGATCCAAGTCTCACCCAGAGACCTCAAGAGACAATAAATTAGAAGTTCATGTAGGTGTTATGCCTAGGGTACCATATATTTGGATTTGTACATAGTGTTGTTCTAGAGAATGTTTAAGAAACCATTAGAAAATTACGTGTTTGTTTTAAAATTTGAGATCACATAGACAGTATTATTATTATTTCCAATGTTTACCGTGTAGTATAACGATAATTAGTTTTTTACATTTGATACGTGAAAATCATCCTTCAAGACATTCTGTGTTTTATTAGTCTACCTGACTTGAAACTCGAATACATAAATACATACGTGTATACATAACATACGAACACAACATTGTCACACACAAACACACACACACACATAAACATATACAGACACACATATATATATACATATATATATGTACATGTCATATTATCTATGGAGAAACATACTTACATAAGCGCTCACACACACACACACACACGGCTATATGTATTATGTACATGTCATTATCTATGCACACACGTATACACACATAAGCACACACACACACACACATATACATATATATACATGTCGTATTATCTATGTACACACTTATACACACATAGACACACACACACACATACATATATACATATATATACATGTCGTATTATCTATATACACACGTATACACACATAAGTACACGCACACACATATATGCATATATATACATGTACACACATATACACACATAGGCACACACACACATATATATATATTATGTACATGTCATATTATCTATGTACACACGTATACACATATAAGCATACACACACACACATATATATATTTGTATGTATATATATATATATATATATATATATATATATATATATATATATATGTATGTACACGCTTATATACGTGTATTGTATCTCTACATACGTATACATATATGTCTAGGGTGTTAATAGTCTTCTAGACTGTCTATTTATCATTATTTCGGTTTATCTTTTCTTTATTTTTAAATGGCAATTTGTGAACATTAGCGTTCATTGTGTTCCATACAAACATATATTCACACACACACACACACGTGTATACACACATACACGCACACACAAACACACACATTTATGTATGCATAAGCTTGGAATTTATGAGGTGATTAGAAGTATTGTGCTATAATACCATTATCCGAACATGGAAGGAAAAGTTAATAATGCTGAGAAAATTTGTAGTTTACTATCTGCAATCTTCGTCTATATAAAATTAAATTTTCGACAATAAATTTTTATCCAAGTCAATTACTAAAAAATGGGGGAAACAAACCATGGTGCTGTTAATGATGTTGTATTTGAAATACAACATGCGTTCAGAACTCAAGGTCAGCGGAGAAACGAAAACCTGGGACACGTACAAAAGTCCTTGAAGAGGACTTTTATATCCGAAACTTAGGAGCTGTTTAATTCTTATATTTCCACTACATTTGAAGACTTTCTACTTGTTAAGGTTATCTCTTCACGGTTTCTGTAGAAATTATAGCCAGTGCTAATTTTCTTGCGACGTTTCGTATCCGAGGCGCCTGATGAAAACCACAGGGAGATCGATGATGAAAAGTGAGTAATAAGCGTGTATGCTGCTTTTTTTATAATGCAAACACACACACACACACACACACACACACACACACACACACACACACACACACACACACACACACACACACACATACACACATTCACATACACTAGAAGAAATACTGCCCTTCACCAGGTGCCGAATATAGAAATATTTTTGCTAAACTCTTATAGTTTTAACTCATTGTAAGTTTTTTTTGCAATAAATTTTGTATGTAAATTATATTTATATAAATTTACTATTGTTACGTTTTGAAAGTTGACATTTGCCAGGTTTCTATGATGTGTGAAGCGTCTGAGATCGTGGTCATTGATAATTCAAACATTTGTCATATGTGTGCCTGGAAAGTTCGCCAACATTTTTGCCGCGGGAAAATTAACCGTAGGAAATTTTGCTGTAAAAGAGACACACAAGAAGACTATAAACTAGATAACTCATTTTAAAGAAATTGCCATTCTCTAATTGGTTGGTTAAGTGATGAAGATAACATTTTAAGAAAGCAGCTAATCTTTTCCTTTCTTTTTTTTTTGCAATTTTTAAAAAAAATTTTACGCCAAATTTTCCTTCAGCAAAAATGTTTATGGCGAAATTACCGTCTTAAGAAAGTACAATTTTTTCTTTATTTTTTTTTGCGATACTTGCTTGTAATTCGAAATTCATATGTAAAGCAAAAGGCAAAAGCAATTCCAACAGAAATGAGGGGATGCTGAAAAGTTCCTGGCTTTAAGGATATCGCGAAAGGACTGGTTGGAGGCCCAACCTTCTGAGTTCTTTTACAGGGCGAAAAACTGAAGGACCGTTACAATACATGTGTGAACCAGTGAGGGGAATATGCTGAATAAAAGCATAATTAACTGATCCTCCTGTATTTTCTTTTACCCAAAGCCAGGAATTTTTCAGCACCCTCAGATATATATATATATATATATATATATATATATATATATATATAATTAAATACACAACCAAAAGAGCTACAAATAGTTTCATGCTATTACGATACTCGAGCAGGCATATTTATAAAATACGTCATATATCCTAAAGCAATCTTTTAGAAGAACTGAAGGATTGCTGCAATAAGTGTGTGAATCTGAGAGGGGAATATGTTGAATAAAATCAGAATTAAATGATTCTCTTGTATTTTCTTTTACCCAAAGCAAGGAGCTTTTCACCATCCCTCTGTATGTATCTAGAGTGATGTGAGAGATGACATTTCTTGTTTTGTTGCTTGATTAGAAAGAATCTCAGCTTGGTTCGACAGATGTGCATGCCATAAAGAGCAGACCATAAGAGAAAGCTGGTATTAGTTTTACAAGGAATCCAATCTGACTGGGCGAAAGAACTTCTACCAAAATCGTGTTGATCGAATTAGTTTTGTCCGTTCTACTAGGAGCCTCGGAAAAAAATCTTCCTCCCGAGTCAAATATCACCAGTTGTATGACCATTATCTTTTATCTCCTATTTGATGCAGCTATTAGGCTGCAGCCATGCTGGGGCACCGACTGGAAAGAATTTCTAGCTGAATGAAATGACCCGTGAATTATATTGAAAAACTTGGTACTTATTCTATCGGACTCTTTCATGGATGTAAACACACACGCACACACACACCTACACTATATTTTGCCAGTGGTGCACCGACCGATGACTTTCAATTTTCGCCTACCAAATCCACTCACAAGGTTTGGTCGGCCTGTGCCTATAGTAGAACACACTGGCCTATGGTACCACGCAGTGGGACTGAACCCGGAACCATGTGGTTAGGAAGCAAGCTACTTAACACATGGCTACTCTTGCATCTCTCTCTCTCTCTCTCTCTCTCTCTATATATATATATATATATATATATATCATCGTGGCACTCCGTTGGTTACGACGACGAGGGTTCCAGTTGATCCGATAAACGGAACAGTCTGCTCGTGAAATTAACGTGCAAGTGGCTGAGCACTCCACAGACACGTGGAGATTCAGCGTGACACAGAGTGTGACAAGGTTGCCCCTTTGAAATACAACAGGTACATCAGAAACAGAAAGAAAGAGTGAGAGAAAGTTGTGGTGAAGAAAATACAGCAGAGTTCACAACCACCCCCTGCCGGAGCCTCGCGGAGATTTATGTGTTTCCGCTCAACGCCCGGTATGGAATCGAGACCACAATCCTATGACTGCGAATCCACTGCCTTAACCACTGGGCCATTGCGCCTCTACACACACACACACACACACACACACACACACATATATATATATATATATATATATATATATATATATATATATATATATATATATATATTGTATATATATATATATATATGTACGTATATATATACATATATATACATATATGTACATGTATATATGTGTATACATATGTGATATATATATATATATATATGTATATATATATATATGTATATATATATATATATATATATATATATATATATATATATATATATATATATATATATATATATATATTACCAGATTCACTCACAAGTCATCGGTCGGTGCACCACTGGCAAAATGAGTTAAGTTCGGGTCCTGACGAACGTGACCACGAAACGAACGTGACCACGAAACGAACGTGACCACGAAACGAACGTCTAGCGCAAGCAACTTACTGGTGTCTGTGTTTATATCTGCATCTCTTCTATTTGATATCTCGGATCTGTTTATAAATATATTTCTATCTCTCCACCATGAAAAATACCTCATTACACATGTTAAAGTTAGTTTACCAGAAGTGACTACCGTATTGTCAAGCCGTATTGTGTGCTTACATACAAAGATATATATATATATATATATATATATATATATATATATATATATATATATATATATATATATATATATATACACGTATACATATGTACGCATATACATATGTACATATGTATACATGTGTATACATATGTACATATGTATACGTGTATATATATATATATATATATATATATATATATACGTATACATATGTACGTATGTGCATGTATATATATGTCCATGTATATATGTGCATATATATATGTGCATGTATATATGTATGTGTGTGTACGTATGTATATGTGCGTATATATGTATATGCGCATGTATGTATGAGCGAGTGTGTATGTCTCATTATGTCTTATGTATATGCACGTACATATAGAAAAGATCACCATCAAAAATACATAGATATATAAATGTGTATGTGCACATATATATATATATATACAAACACACACATACATATGCATACATACATTCACACACACACACACACACACATATATATATATATATATATATATATATACATGTAGATAGATAAATAGATAGATAGATAGATAGATAGATATACATACATATCTATATACCCATGGGCGTACACACTGTAACACACACACATACACACAGAAACATATATATATATATATATATATATATATATATATATATATATACATATATATATGCACACACATACACATACGTGTATGTATAAACACATGCACTCGCTCATGGTTATTCATATAAATATTTACCGTATACATTAAGTACATACATGCATATGCGAATATATATATACACGTATCGTGCGTGTATGTGTATGCATGTGTACGTGTGTGTATGGATGTGTGCGCGCACACACGACCCAATTTCTATAAATTCTTCGCAACAATTTGCTATCATCAACTACTTACGGGCAAATAGCTAATGTAGTGTGAAAGCGTTTCAATTTCGTTATGTTTGTTATATATTTAGTCGTGCCAATAGTCTGTTCTGTTAGTTCGGTTATTTAACACCTGACGGAATTCTGTTCGCTTCAACGAATATATATATGTTCATTAGCAGTTCACTTCTTTTTGTCAAATCGTCTCCGGCCAAAATGCAGAAATGCCGCCATTATATATATATGTGTGTGTGTGTGTGTGTGTGTGTGTGTGTGTGTGTGTGTGTGTGTGTGTGTGTGTGTGTGTGTGTGTGTGTGTGTGTGTGTGTGTGTGTGTGCGCGTGTGTGTGCGCGTGCGAGTGTGTGTGTGTGTGATATTTATCTTTTACTCATTTCAATCATTAGACTGTGGCCATGCGTGGGCACCGCCTTCAATAATTTCTAGTCGAATGAATCAACACCAGTACTTTGTTTTTCTTAAGCTTGGTAATAATTCTCTCGATGACATTTGCCAAACCGCTAAGTTACAGGTGGGAGACAGACAGACAGACAGACAGTTAGATAGATAGATAGATAGATAGATAGATAGATAGATAGATATACAGGGTGGCCCAAAAGTAGGTTTACAGTTATTCAACTATCTCTTTCGCATTCATATATTAACAGTTTAGATCTTAATTATAGAAAAATATGAAACCATTATTCTATGGTAATTTAGTTAATTTTGTCAAGCTCCCTTTTCAGTTTGTAAAATAGTAATTTAAATGTAATAAAATGTTTTAAAAGCAGTTTAAAGGGCCTACGTGATAACTGTAAACCTACTTTTGGGCCACCCTGTACGTGATTACAACGCACAATTAACTCTTGATTAATTAATAGATACTGCGTAATGATAACCCTAGGATGTAGTGAGCCGTTCCTTGCATCAACTAACCTTCTACGCAGCAATATTAAGACCAACAACAGTCCTAAAACTCCACCAAGCTTTGTAGACGATACCTCTATAAACCAGACTTATTTATGTGTCTCTCATTTGAATGAGAAAATTGTGTGTGTGTGCATGCATACACATTGGTACTCTCTACTCTGATCAGGTAGATACGGCTGATTTTCACTTTCAACAGATATAAGTTAACATCTGCAGGAGAAATATGGCGGATGTTGTTATTTAGTGTCAGGTCAACCTTAAATGAACAAAATTATCATCAAAGGCATTGTAACTGTGATCATCCTGTCATTTGTTTTGATCTTTGCTGTCTTTTTTGTTTTGTTTTGTTTTACTAAATTCAAGAATTGTAGGCCTACTGTATCCACCTTGTCCCTTTCTGAGACAAAAGATGGTAGGATAAAGAAGCTAATTGTCAGAGTCCTTGGACTGTAGTGATCATAGTAGATCGAATGAGATTCAAATGAAGAGTTGCGTATTCTTAAAGGGGAGCAACTACAATGAGAACTAGACAAAACTGGATGCAGGAATAGCTGTGCAGTTGAAAAGTTCAATTTGCAAGCTCATGGATAATGTATATAAGTAAGCAGGCTCGTGAACTCCGTCGCTTACGACGAGGGCTGCGGTCGATCTGATCGACGGAACAGCCTCATCGTGAAATTAACGCACAAGTGGCTGAGCACTCCGCAGATACCAGTACACTTAACGTAGCTCTCGGGGAGATTCAGCGTGATACACCAGACGGGACAAGGCTGGTCTCTTTTGAATTAAAAGCACAACTCATTTTTACCAGCTGAGTAAAATAAAGTCTCATACACGCCGCTGGGAATCGAACACGAGGTCATACGATTGTCAGCCAAATATTCTGACCGCTAAGTTAAGCGCCTTCGTGTGTGTGTGTTTTACAAAAAGAGAGAGTGAGTGAGTGAGTGAGTGAGTGTGTATGTAGGCTCAGGCCTTGTGTGGTTAACAAGTTCGCATTGGGACCACGTGGTTCCAGGTTCGCTGCGACTGCCCAACACCTTGGAGAAATGTCTTCGACCCCGGCCGACCGATTCCTTTTGATTGACTTTTATGCATGGAAACGGTGAGAAAGCCTCTCGTCTATATACATATATATATATATATATATATATATATATATATATATATATATATATATATATATATATATATATATATATATATATATATATATATATATATATATATATATATATATATATATATATATATATATATATATATATATATATATACACATACACACACACATGTATATGTGTGTGTGTTTTACAAAAAACATGCAGATGCAAGTGTTACCGGTCGAAAGCTCCGCATACCGGAAGCCAGCAAGTATATAGGGTCATCAGGGGAGAATGTGCGCCGTTTCGGGGCCTACACAGTGCCCAGTCAAACCACTTTACGTTGTAAGGTGTTGTACCTGTGTTTCTGAAAAATTATTTTATGCCTCCTTTTCTCCCACACAAATATCCGTACCTGCATTTTTGCCTTAAATATTTTGGTTTTCAGGAGATATTACAGTGAACCAATTACCTTTTCTTGCCATCTAACTTTACGCCAAACATCTTGTGATTGTTGCTATCATTCCGTACAACCGTTCATTTCCTCCTGCCGCCATCACCGTATACTTCTCTCAAGCATCTCCTACTTATAATATTTCGCGTCTCCGTACCTTCATTCGCATCGTTTCTGTTGTGTTTGGTTTTGCTTCCCCGCATTTTTGCTAGCCCCCAGCTTGTCATAAACCCCGTTAGGAGTGTTTGTGCGTGTGCGTTTATGCGTGTGAACGCGTGTTAGTGTGGGCGCATATGTGTGCTTTTGTAAACACAAGTGTAGATGTGTGTATGTACGTACGTTGGCAGATATTTGTATGTGCGTATGCGTGTGTTTGACTGTCCTTGTGTGCCGTGTGTGTATGCGTATGTGAGTGTGTGGGCGCGTGGATCTGCCCTTATCTATATATACACCTACTTAGGCAAATATGTGAGTATACATAAACACACGCATACACATATATTTACATATACATATATATATATATATATGCATGTGTGTGTGTGTGTGTGTGTGTGTAAATGCATCTATCTACATATGCTTGTATGTATGTGTGTATATGTGGGTGCATGCGTGCCGTGTGTGTATGTGTGTTTGTGTGTGTCGTGTGGGCACCTGGGTGTGCCCATATGTGTATGTATAGATAAACACATGCACACACACACACACACACACACACAGACATATATATATATATATATATATATATATATATATATATATATATATATATATATATATATATATATACATACGTGAATAGACATACAGTGGTGAAAATGCGCGAAGTAGAAACAGCGCTGTACTGTATATTTTTCAAATTATTTGTATAATTTGTATATAGTTATTTTATTATAAATGCAAAACACCACCACAGAGGAATCGACGTAAGCTTAAATAATTAACCGCGATAGGTGAACCGCGATATGGCGAAGTATTACTATATATGTGTATGTATGTATCTATCAATCTTCATATGCTTCTATGTATGAGTGTATATATACATATGTGTATGTGCATGTATGTATGCATGAATGCAGTTACGTATGTATGTCTTTATTCCGTTTTATATAAGGTGGAAGCTGGCCGAATCGTTAGCACGCTGGACGAAATGCTTAGCGGCATACTGTGGGTTCTTATTTCTTTATCCTCGGGGTTATACTTCCGACGGATTTCCTTATAGAGTGTCCTAGCTACAACATCATGTCTCATCGGTAGGTAATACTGTGATAGTGTTTTCGGACAACTTCTTATGATGTGGGGGATATCTTCGGTTGTTAACTCCACAAAGTCTGCATCGGTTGTCTTATTTTACTGCTTTTCCTGCATCTCTGTCCCTTTTGTGTATCGGGTATTTGGTTGATATCTCCTATTCCTGGATTGCAAACGCATACCCTTCAAAGTGGGAGGTAGTTATCCGGCTATTGCTTCACGTATGTATGTATGTATGTATGTATGTATGTATGTATGTATGTATGTAAGTATGTATGTGTATGTATGTATGTGTGTATGTATGTATGTATGTATGTACGTATTTATATATGTATGTATGTATGTATGCATGCACGAATGTATGTTTATATGTATGTATGCATGTATGTATGCATGTATGTATGTATGCATGTATGTATATATGTATATATGTATGCATGTATGTATGTATGTATGCATGTATGTATGTATGCATGTATGTATATATGTATGTATGCATGTATGTATATATATGTATGCATGTATGTGTATATATGTATATACGTAAGTATGCATGTATGTATATATATATATATATATATATATATATATATATATATATATATATATATGTATATATGTATGTATATATGCACACGTATATATGTATATGCGTGTATTTATACTTTTTTGCTGTGCTTGTCCCTATTACCACTTAACTGATGATGTTAATTTCCTTACGTACCCCTAACATTTGTGGTTCGACAGTAGAGAGCAATAAAGTAACTACCAAATTTTTAAAAACAAGCGTTGGTTTTGATATGTTCAACTTCAAGGCGGTTTCTCTGTGTGGTCGCAGTCCAATGACTAGAACAAGCTAAAAATAAAAGATAAAAATATAAAAGCGATCGCAATTCACACAACGTGTAAAGAAGCGGTGTCTGTTAAAGTTATCGCCATAAATACTTGGCAAGGCAAAAAAAAACGTCGGAAAATTCATCACCAAACGCTTAATCTAGAGAAAAAATAAGTGATATAAACTATTGAAAGTCCTTCTGTTTGTTTATTCGTTCGTAGCAGAGTAAATAATTCAGTCGCATTTCATTAATACTGAAAAAGATATTCAAAGACAAAAGAAAAGTTTTTAATATAGAATTTACACAATATATACATGAAGCAAAAATAACAGAAGAAAGACACTTTAAAAGATTCTTTTTTTTTTAAGTATCACAAAATAACGCAGGAAAAACATTGCAGAATTCTAAATTAGAAAAACCTCAGAAATATTATGACAAAAGAAATTCAAAGAGATGTCTTTAAATACACAAGCGTTTCGCAGTTTTGAAATATATTGACTATATGTTCAATTCCTTTCAGGCTACCATTTTAGATTACATTCCTTCTCTTTTGACTATTTTGTGTTGTATTTTTGAAAAACGGAACCCGTGACGTATTCTATAATTCGTTCCGTAACTTTTATAATATCTCATTTTATGTTTTTGTTTTGCAGGATTTCTAAAAAAAATTTCCAGATTGTTAAATGCAAATTATGGCCTTGGAATTCATTCTCTGCCGATGAAATGGTGTGTTTTGGACTCTGCAAGTAAAATAAACATACATAACGCTTACACATACACATACATACATACATACATACATACATACATACATACATACATACATGTATTCGTATATATATATATATATATATATATATATATACATGTATTCATATATATATATATAAAAGACACCATTTCGAGCGTGGCCGTTTTCGTGCGGGTGACACGTAAAAGCACCCACTACACTCTCTGAGTGGTTGGCGTTAGGAAGGGCATCCAGCTGTAGAAACTCTGCCAAATTGGATTGGAGCCTGGTGTTGCCATCCGGTTTCACAAGTCCTCAGTCAAATCGTCCAACCCATGCTAGCATGGAAAGCGGACGTTAAACGACGATGATGATGATGATGATCGTCTATCTGTCCGTATGTTTTTATTGTCGTCCGTTATGTTCTAATTCCGTTTTTTGGGATTTATATATACATATAGCGGCGTCCGTACACCTTTTGCTCAGCTTATATGTCTCTAAATTCTGTACGACTTTCTTCTTTCTTTCCTCTCTTCTTTTTCTCAATTCCCTTCTCTCTCATTTCTTGACATTCTCTTTCTTTAATCTCTCTACTTTCCTCTGTTATCTCTCCTATACCTTTTCCCGTCCCTTCCGCTCCCTCTCTCTCTCTCTCTCTCTCTCTCTCTCTCTCTCTCTCTCTCTCTCTCTCTCTCTCTAGCTCTTTCCCTAATTCTTCAGTCCCTCTGCCTCCTACCTCTCTCTGTTCCTCCCACGTGATCGGTATTCGGCCAAGCATTATCTTTCTTTCTTGACTTGACCGCCGCCCGCACAACACCTTATTTTCCTGTTTCACGTTTTTGCCTTGAGGCTTCCACTTTACACGCCAACTCATTTTAACTTAGACAGCTGTTGTTGTTTGTATGTGTAATCGTGTGACATTTTCTCCGTTTTCTTGTTTCTTTGTCCGTGTTGTCGCACATATTAGCTTGCTTTCTTCCAAAAATATAATGCCTTTAGCTTCGATTTTTGGTGCCTACAAATTTTGAACAGTCTCAAGTGTAACAGCTCGAAACTGTAATGATGATTGCAAGCTTGACTAATGAAAGTAAGCCACGAATGTTCCGTCCTGGTTTTTCCTGTCCATCTTTGTATCGTCTATCTGTCTGTATGTTCCTATTATCGTCCGTTACGTTCTTATTCTATTTTATGGAATTATATATATATATATATATATATATATATATATATATATATATATTAGTCGAAGTGGACAGTATTAAATATCCATTACGGCCGATTTTGCGAATCAGTTTCAC
>NC_142953.1:21578136-21585636 GCF_046866305.1 Octopus bimaculoides | reverse complement strand
CATTGACAAGGGGCAACACCCTGAAACTAGTCTAGTCTGCAGATGCCAAACCAGCAGGGGGACACTGCTGACCTCCCCTGTTCGAAGGTTATAAAGGACACAGGTTTCGTGTGTCACATAGCTAGCTAGAGGCGATGGCTTCTTGGAGCTAATTCACGGCAGCTTTCGTCCTAATTTTGGGACTGCCATGTTGGCTTGGCGATAACTATATATATATATATATATATATATACGACGGGCTTCTTTCAGTTTCCGTCTACCAAATCCACTCACAAAGCCTTGATCGGTCTGAGACTATAGCAGAAGACACTTGCCCAAGGTGCCACGCAGCGGGACTGAACCCGGAATCATCTGGTTGGGAAGCGAGCTTCTTACGACACATCCACGCCTGCGCCAATATATCTATATAAAACATTTCCCCACTCATTCACCATACTGGACAGCTGAAATCTACAAGTTTTTTTCATTCTCTCTCTGTTCATTTTCTCTTATTCCTTTCTGCTGAAGAGCGTAGGCTCGAAACATAAAAGACTTTTTGATTTTCCCAAGCGTCAAACTAATACACTTGCTTTTGTTCATACATCTCTGTCTTCGTCTCTTCTATTTCTATAAATTTCAACTATATATATATGTAAATTTAATTAGAGGTTATGTTAACCTCATGAAGGGATGGTTTCATACAAGGAAAAACTGGTTCAATACGTAGTATTTTAGAGGAATGAATTTCTTTAAAATGACAGGTTTATATAAAGCATATAATTTATATCCATTTAAAAGAAGAAGAAAAAATGGAGATAAGGAAGTTAATAATTGTTTATTATTAACAACAAATTTGTTGTTAATAATAATCAATTATTAACTTCCTAATCTCCATTGTCTTTTCTTCTTCGAAATATATATATATAGAAAGAGGGAAAGGGAGAGAGATACATATATACATGCATGCATATATATATGCATACATACATACCTACATACATACATACATACACACACACACACACACACACACACACACACACACACACACACATATATATATATATATATATATATATATATATATATATATAAATATAAATATAAATATAACCGAGCTGGCAGAATCGTTAGCACGCCGTGCGATATGCTTAGCTGTATTTCGGCTGCCGTTACGTTCACAGTTCAAATTCCGTCGAGGTCGACTTTGCCTTACATCCTTTCAGGGACGATTAAATAGGTACCAGTTACGTGCTGGGGTTGATGTAATCGACTTCATCCCTGTGTGTGTCCTTGTTTGAACCCTCTATCTTTAGCCTCCTGTGGGCAATAAATATATATATATATGTATATATATATATATATATATATAACCGTTCATTACACATAACTGCACGCGAACAAGTCGAATTTTGAAACAGCTGTCAAGATCTATAATAGATTGTTTTTTCGCTAAATATATTTAAGTTCACGTCTATGTAATACCCTTTAGAAATAATATCAAATGTATATGTGCGCGTGTGTATGTGTATGTTCGGGTGTGTAAGTGTGCTTGTAGCCGTGAAAGCAATTAGTAAGAAATCAACTTGAAACAATCTCATTGTAAAAGCTAATTGTTTTCGCACAAAATAAAAAAATATATTAATTTCTGAATACTTTGGTTATTTAAATCCAAACGCTAAATCTATGAACACGGTTGTTTTAATTGAAACGCTTCAAGTTTAAATGGAGAGTAGATAAATGGCTCATACTGAATAGCCATTTGTGTCTGTTCGTGCGTCCGTGCATGTGTGTTTATGTGTGTGTGTGTGTGCGTGTGTGCGTGTGTGTGTGTGTGTATGTGTGTGTGTGTGTGTGTGCGGGTGTGTGTGTGCGCGCGTTTACATATTTTTCACTCGTTGGTGATATCTTGTACACGAAGAGTAATTTTTATTTTATATAAGTTTCAAATTTTGGTACAAGCAGCATATACATACATACATACATACATACATACATACATATATATATATATATATATATATATATATATATATATATATATATATATATATATATATATATATATATATATATTAATAAATCACAGGGTAGCAAAAAATGTTAGAAATTTTATTTACTACCAGTATAGAGTTTTTGGCTGCTCTTTCTGGCGGGTTAGATGTCCTATTATAGGCATCTCTGTATTTTAAATATATATATATATATATATATATATATATATATATATATATATATATATATATATATATATATATATAAACAAACTGCTGAATTCGGGGCTTTTTTTTAAATCTTTTTCCAAAAATTTCTTTGAATTTCTTTCTTTTTTATAAATCAGAGATGAAGTTTGAGAGAAAATTGAATATCGAAAAATACGCATTTTGCTAAATTTGGGCATACGACAGTTTAACATAATAGCAAGGAAATATATATATATATATATATATATATATATATATATATATATATATATATATATATATATATATATATATATATATATACATATATATATATATATATGAAACAACAATCAATAATATGTACGAAGAAAAACAAACCCTAAATTCCAACAATTATTTCGATTGCATTAACACACACACAGAGAAACACACGCATATATATATATATATATATATATATATATATATATATATATATATATATATATATATATATATATATGTATATATATATATATACAAAAAGAGGGAGAGACAGAGGGAGTGAGAGAGAGAGAGAGAGTCAATAGATGAGATCCAAAGATTCTCAATGAAGAAAACACTTCGTTACGCTTAAATTATTTTAATTTACTTTCGGAAACCTTTTCGAAGTCCGCTGGGTAGAGATTGGCTATAAGAGGGATCTCAGGTGAGCGTATATGGAGATAACGATGCAAACAAACAAATTAAACTGCTTTGGGGTTGATATAGAAATATATATATTAGGTTGTCTCGCATGAAATGTGTTTTTAACGGGTTTCTTATTCTCCTGGTATCTCTACTACAGATTATCACATATTTAAACACTCCGAGCTTGCTATACGCAATAAAACATTCTTAAATAAAGAAGAAGTAATTGAAGCATTCGAATAGTTTATCAGTGTAAAAGATGTCAAATTCTTTGAAGATGGAATGTAAGCTTTAGAGGAACATTGGATGAAGGTCCTAAATGAACAAGGATCATATTTTGATTAAATAAATATTCTAAAACTTAAAAAGCAATTTTAATGTGTTCTTTTCCTAATGCGACATTTCATGTGAGACAACCTAATATATATATGTGTGTGTGTGTGTGTGTGTGTGTGTGTGTGTGTGTGTGTGTGTGTGTGTGTGTGTGTGTGTGTGTGTGTGTATAGGCGAAGGAATGACAGTGTGGTAGAGAAGCTTGCTTTAAAACCAAATGGTTCGCGGTTCAGTCCCACTGCGTGACACTCTGGGGCAAGTGTCCTCTACTTATAGCCTCGGGCCGACCAAGTCTTTGTGAGTGGATTTAGAAGACGGAAACTGAAAGAAGCCCGGCTCCTTTCTTATAATTGTTGGTGTGTCTGTGTTTGTCACCCTACCATCGCTTGACAACCGATGCTGGTGTGTTTACGTCCCCGTAACCTAGCGGTTCGGCAAAAGAAAATGATACGATAAGTCCTGGGTCGCTTTCTTTGACCAAAGGCGGTGCACCAGCATGGCCGCAGTCAAATTACTGAAACAAATAAAAGGATAAAAGAATATATAAATAGGGAGAAAACAAAGACTGAAAATTTTCTGATGTCGAATATTGAAATATATTTTTGTTGGCACTCCGTCGGTTACGACGACGAGGGTTCCAGTTGATTCGATCGACGGAACAGGCCTGCTCGTGAAATTAACGTGCAAGTGGTTGAGCACTCCACAGACACGTGTATCCTTAATGTAGTTCTCGGGGGAGATTCAGCGTGACACAAAGTGTGACAAGGCTGGCCCTTTGAAATACAGGTACAACAGAAACAGGAAGAAAAGAGTAAGAGAAAGTTGTGGTGGAAGAGTACAGCAGGGTTCGCCACCATCCCCTGCAGGAGCCTCGTAGAGCTTTAGGTGTTTTCGCTCAATAAACATTTACACGCCCGTCTGGAAATCGAAACTGCGATCCTAAGACCAGCTGTCTGCTGCTCTAACACTGGGCCATTGCGCCTCCACATTGGAATATAACTATGCAGATATTTATATACTGGCTTCAAATTTTGGCACAAGGCCAGCAATTTCGGGGGCGGGGTGGGGTTTAAATCGATTACATCGACCCAAGTACTTAAGTGGTGCTTAATTTATTGACCCTGAAACGATGAAAGACAAAATCGACCTCGCTAGAATTTGAACCGAGAACGTAAAAAATGGACGAAATGCCGCTAAGCATATTGTCCGGCGTGCTAACGATTCTACATATTATATTTTAACAAAGCAACATGGATCGTCTGAAAATTTCCAGTCTTTATTTTCTCACTATTTACATATATACACGTATATATATTTTGTATTTGAAACCCAGGCAGTTTAATTTTTTATTTGCAGCAGTTGTCTCTCTCCCCTTCTCACCTCTCTCTCTTCTCTCTGTTTCTTCTCTCTTTCTCTCTCTCTCTCTCTCTCTCTCTCTCTCTCTTCTCTCTCTTTCTCTCTCTATCTCTATCTATCTATATATCTATCTATGTATATGTGTGTGTGTGTGTATGTGTACGTGTGTGTGTGTCTAGGAAAAATATTGGGAAAATGTTGAAAGTGCGTCAAAATTCTCTTTTATATATATATTATGTAATTAAAACAAATGGAGAATGATTTTATGTTTTGTGTTTATGTGTATAGAAACTGAATAACATAACGATACGTTTTCACAGAATAAATGTTTTCGTATTACTGTTCATCTGAAATTATATTGATATACGTTTTCTTAAGTAGAGTTTGTCATATATTATTTATATAAACTTATTGGAACGAGGAAAAATAAGGAGTTGTACGTTGTTTCTAGTCAACTGTATAGGAAAATGTTCTAGTATATACATTTTTAAGTCATATCGTTCGTGCGTTTGGTATATAAATATATACATATTTAAATAGACTTATGAATAAATATATGCATGTACGAAAACCACTAAGTCATCTACGTACATAAATATACTTATATATAAATATACACATACATATACATTTGCGTGTGTGAGTATGTGTAAATATGTACATATGCATATTATGAAGATGTGTAGGGTAAATTAGCAAACTAAACATCCGTAATGGTGAATAAATAATTCTTTCTACTCTAGGACTTGTGTCTGAAATTTTGGGGGAGGGGTTAGTCGATTACATTGAACCCAGAACACAACTGGTACTAAATTTATCAACCCTCGGCGGAATTCGAACTCCGAACGTAGACACGAACGAAATGCTGTTAAGCATTTTGCTCAGCACGCTAACGATTCCGCCAGCTCGCCGCCTTAAGTTTGTATTAACTCAGCAACGAGATGACCGGATGAAACTGAATCTTGATGCCATTATAACATTTTAAGGTAGTATATATATATATATATATATATATATATATATATATATATATATATATATATATATATATATATATATATATATATATAATAATATTAGGGACAAAATCCAAAATTAGTGGATTTTCATCGATGAGTTCTTGAAACTTGGTTATTTTCCCTAAAACTATATATTTTATATATATATATATATATATATATATATATATATATATATATATATATATATAAATGAGTAACAAAGATGTACAGGTGTCAATTCATTACGGCCGTTTCAAGCGACTCCTTTAATTGATTCGTGAAAACATTAAGTCATTTGAAAGAAACCGTTCTCTTCAGATGACTGCATAGACTTCAAACATGAAGGATACAACCAATTCCTTAACTTAATCACATCAAAAATGGAATTCAGAATATTTACACTGTTTCTTTTGTCATATCAGGGGCAGATATATTCGTCTATTCTTTTATTTGTTTCAGTCATTTGACAACGGTCATGCTGGAGCACCGCTTTTAGTCGAGCAAATCAACACCAGGAATTATTCTTTGTAGGCTTAGTACTTATTCAATCGGTCTCTTTTGCCGAACCGCTACGTTACGGGGACGTAAACACCCCAACATCGGTTGTCAAGCGATGGTGATGAGGACAGATATGTATATATGTATATATTTATGTGTGTGTGTTTGCCCCCCGCCATGACTTGACAACCGATGCTGGTGTGGTTGTGTCCCCGTAACTTAGCGGTTCGGCAAAAGATACCGATAGAATAAGTATTAGGCTTACAAGAATAAGTCGACTAAAGGTGGTGCTCCAGCATGGCCAAAGTCAAACGACTGAAACAAGTAAAAGAATAAAAAGGATAGATAGATAGACAGATAGACAGATGAACAGACAGACAGACAGACAGACAGGTAGATAGATAGATAGATAGATAGATAGATAGATAGATAGACAGACAGACAGACAGACAGACAGACAGACAGACAGACAGATAGATAGATAGATAGATAGATAGATAGATAGATAGATAGATAGATAGATTCATTCATACATGCATATACACATACTGGTTACGAAATACAGATAGCATGAAAGATACAAAACGGTGTGAAGTGGAATTGGTAATCAATGAGAGGGAAAACATTTCATTCAACTTAGAGCGGAAAAATTAGAATATTTTTAAAGGCGTTTACTTATTGTTTTACGCCAATAAATTAAAGTGCTTATATATAAGATACATATACTTTTGTATGTAGAGATGTGTTTGTATGTATATATGTATATAATTATATATATATATATATATATATATACATATATATATATATATATGTGTGTGTGTGTGTGTATAATTATATATAAATATGTATGTATTTGTATGTATATATATATATATATATACTTTATTTAAAAGCAGCAGAAATATAACAAAAAAAACCGTTACTCTGAGTTTCACGTTCCCGATGAACGGGAACGTGAAACTCAGAGTAACGGTTTTTTTGTTATATTTCTGCTGCTTTTAAATAAAGCATATTACTCTACCTCTGGTATTTGAGTACTCTTTTTTCCACCTTGTTGCACATTTCATGTGCTTACTCCGGTATATATATATATATATATATATATATATATATATATATATATATATATATATATATATATATATATATATATATATATATATATATATATATATATATATACGTAAAATGTATGTGTATGTATGTGTGTTTGAGTATAGGGCTTGGTAGGACTTTCTCGAACTTTCATACACATACACAGAGATACACAGACAGTCTCTGTGCAATTACAGCCAGACACAAACATGAACGGAACGCTGCCTACGCCATACTCACTCACGCTCGTTATGAAAATGCTGAAAGACTTTTATAAAAATTGTGAAAACAATAGTTTATTTCTGCGGGTCTGTTTTGGAAATTATAAAGGAAGAATCTTAATAGAACTTAAAAAGGAAGTTGCTATTGTTTAGAATGGT
>NC_142953.1:21558136-21573136 GCF_046866305.1 Octopus bimaculoides | reverse complement strand
CCGTGGAACAATTGTTAAAACATGTGAAGAAGGCGAGCATCATTAGAACTGATAATTGTGTAAAGGAAAAAACTGAAAGCGGAAAAGAACACACACACACACACACACACACAAAAGAAAGATCATGGAAGGAAAAGAATGTACGGTCAATTTGCTGGGGATACAAACAGCAAGACAGATACAGAAGACCGGTGGTCATGGATGAAGGGCAGTGACATTAGATACAGACAGCAACGCTTAGACGTGGTCATTACAGCGTCCAAAGAGCAAAGACGTGGTATGAGAAAACACCCAGAAGGAGTCACTGAGAATGAAAATTGCCAAATCTTGTAGGAGGCAATGATTCAATATGATCAGCTGAACAGCCATCTACTTATTATACCTATATATATAGGAATTTTAATAATTTGCTAAAAAAGTTATAATGGGATATCCTGTATGTTGGAAATCTATATGGTCGTACGCGTCCGAAGAGAGCGGTTTATTTCAAATCGATGTAATTCTTTCATCGTTCGATTAAATAGAGCCGCTTGAAACGGCCGTAATGCACTGATACCTGGACATCCTTGTTATTTATTTGCTTTATATATATATACTGATTGTTTAAGCAGCGGTGGTGGTTGAAGAAGTAGGCAGTGAAGAAGAAGAAGAAGAAGAAGAAGAAGAAGAAGAAGAAGAAGAAGAAGAAGAAGAAGAAGAAGAAGAAGAAGAAGAAGAAGAAGAAGAAGAAGAAGAAGAAGAAGAAGAAACTAATATATGTATTAACTAATCTTTAAACATATATATATATATATATATATATATATATATATATATATATATAATGATGGAGGTGGAAATAGCACAGAAGTAAATCTAAGACATTTCAATTTAAGAGGGAATTTAATAAAAATTATTTAAAAAAATTATTATATAAAGAAAATATTACCGGTTTCGATCAATCTCATGAAATATCAGTAAAAATTTATAAAAATTTATTGTCAAAACAGTTTGACTTCTGTCTGGGGGTCAAGAATAGGTCAAGAACATGTCAGACATGTTAATGACCCCCAGACATAAGATAAATTGTTTTTATTTCAATTTTTTATAAACTTTTACTGATATTTGATGAGATTCATCAAAAGCGGTAATATGTTCTTTATATAATAATTTTCTAAACTCATTTTTATTAAATTCATTCTTGAATTAAAATGCTTAAGACTTACTTCTCTGCTGTCTCCACCTCCATCTTTTATATGTAAAAATGTGATTGTATACTTGTATAGATCTCCAGTCTTTTTTAACTATATATATATATCTATATATATATATATATATAACCTTTATAAGGAAAATTCTAAAAGAATATGTAACTGAACTTATATTGAGTTCTCTATTATTTTGAGCAAATAAATATATATATATATGTATATATGTATTTTTATATTATTAATAAATTCATAAAATTATCAATAATATTCGCAGGAAATCAATATTTAATATTTCGAAAGATATATATCCAATATGACATGGTAATATAATAAATTTAAAATTTAAAATATACGAAATATAAATATAAATATATATAAAAATATGAATGTAGATAAAGATACATGTGAATATAAATGCATATAAAAATGTATGCGTAATTAAGCATGAATATTATAAAGTCTATATATATATATATCCTTAGGTTCTGAGTTCATATCTTACCTGCCATACTTTCGGGATCGATAAATTAGGATGGCAGGGAGACACCCTTCGGTCATGACTGACCATGGGATTGCACCTAGAAAGTTACCCCTCGAAGCACAAGTCCGGGCAAGGTTGTTTATGGAAGGCCAGCAGTCGCCCATGCATACCGGCCTCCCCTCTCCACGCCACTGATGTTATCCAAGGGAAAGGCAAAGGGTCCGATACAGCTTGGCACCAGTGAGGTCGCAGCGCATTTCTACAGCTGAGTGAACTGGAGCAACATGAAATAAAGTGTCTTGCTCAAGAACACAACACGCAGCCCGGTCAGGGATTAGAACTCACAACCTCACGATCGTAATCGTAAGCTCGACGCTCTAACCACTGAGTCATGCGCCTTCGGGATATGCAAAACTTTTCTAAGCATATAACATTTATGGACGCCGTGTTCCAAAATTCTAGCAATAAAACTTTTTGCTTTTTAAGAAACCACATCCTTGTCATTATTTTTTAAAAAATGAAACAGAAAAATATACGTACACATTTATATATGTGTGTGTGTGTGTGTGTGTGTGTGTGTGTTTTGTAGCTTGCTGATGCTTAAAGAATTGTGATAAGTAAAATAAGAAATAAAATATTCATTGCGGAGAGCTTCTTACAATGCGAAAAAGAATGTTTTACAACTTTTTTTTTTTATATTTCAAGCACAAACGCCCATCATCAGAAGTGAACGAAGTAGCGAAATGTTATGAAATGAGTCTGTACAATACCGATCATGTTCATCATTTGTGTTTGAGCACGTGTACGTTTCAGACTTGTCTTTTTCTTTCAGTTTTTCTTTTATGAAAGTGTGTGTGTGTGTGTGTGTGTGTGTGTGTGTGTGTGTGTGTGTGTGTGTGTGTGTGTGTGTGTGTGTGTGTGTGTGTGTGTAATTCATGAATGCATTACTTAATCCAACGAATAGGATTCCTATTAAGCAATTTAATGTTGAACTGTTTGTAATTTCGAAAAGCGAGCCTGGTTAATGTAGAAAGCAATGTAATGGATATCATATGACAGCATAGAAAGGATATCTGTCACAAGATATCTAATAGATATCCTTTGTCAGAATCGAAACAGAAAAGTTATTCTTTTACACACGCACACACAGATATATGAATACCTGTGTGCTTGTATAAGTATGAATATGTCTGTCTGTCTGTATGTGTCTATGTATGTATGTATATATGTATGTATGTATGCATGTATGTATGTATGTATGTATGAATGCATGCATGTACATATATTTAGAAAGATAAATAAATAGATAGATATATGCTTATACATACATATGTATATATATATACACATATATGTGTAAATATATATATATATATATATATATATATATATATATATATATAAATACACACATGTATATATATATATATATATATATATATATATATATATATATATATATACATGTGGGTATTTATATGTATATACATATAGATAGATATGTACGTATACGCACACTCACACAAAAATATGCATAAATATATATATATATATATATATACATATATACATATATATATATATATATATACGTATATATATATATATATATACGTATATATATATATATATATATATATATATATATATATATATATTTATGTATATATATATGTATACACATACACACACACACTCACACACACACATATATATATATGCATATATATATATATATATATATATATATATATATATATACTCCATGTTGAACTCTTCACTATTTTCTCCTCCGTTTTTTTTTCATTCTTTCTCCATTTTTCCCTCCTATTCCTTTCTGTAAAGGAGCGTAGGCTCGAAACTTAAAAGACTTTTCCATTTCCACCTAGTGTTAAACTAATACACTTGCTTGTTGTTGCTGCACCTGCTTTCGTTAGTTGTTTATACACACACACATACACACACACATACACACACACATACACACACACATACACACAAATATATATATATATATATATATATAACCGATCTTATTGCAGATAAATTCTAACAATGAACGTTTATATTGACTCCTATGGGTCATATGGACCCCGTTTGAGGACCTCTCTTATAACCAGTTACGTTAAAAGACTATACAGTCTACAATCGTTTCAGTCAGATGTTATTTACATTGCTGGTTGTCTAAGAGATGATGGTGATGATGATGATGGTAGTGTTGTTGTTGTTGTTGGTGGTGGTGGTGGTGGTGGTAGTGGTGATGACGACGGTGATGAAGCTGAGGCTGACAATGAAGATGATGACGATGGTAAAGGTGGCGATGGTGATGATGATGATGATGGTGATGGTGGTATCATCATCATCACCATTATCATCTCTTATACCCCCACCAATGTAAATAACATCTGACTGAAAGGTTTGTAGACTGTAGTATTTTAACGTAACTGGTTATAACAGAGGTCCTCCAACGGGGTCCGTATGGCCCTTAGGAATCAATATAAAATTTTATGATTAGAATTTATCTGCAATAGAATTTGTTGTACTGCTACAATACACAAAATATTTCAACAATGTTTTAATATAATTTCTAATAATATTTAATCATAAAAATATATTCAATAACAGATTTTAGACATCGAATGGTTATGGGTCTCCACCCTACTCCGGGAGGTGGAGCCACATAGCAACTTTGCGTAGGCCTCTGCAATTTGCGTCCTGACAACTTTGTTATGGTCAATGGGACGATCACACGCTCCTTCTAAGTGCTGCTGTAAACAGCGGAAGTGAGCTGGAACGTTAACACTTAGTGCACATGCACAGCAGAGATCAAGGCCAATCTATGCCAAGCGGTTTTACTCTGCGCTGCGTGCTTTAGCTTCGTTACTATGGGAACATCCTGGAGACTTATTGGTCAGACAGCCTATACACACACGCACATACGCGCGCGTGCGCGCATATATCTATATATATATATAAAAATGAGAATGTATGTCTGTGTCTGTGTGAATCCCTAAAACTCCAGAACTACACAACCAATTTCATTTAAAGTTTACACATGCCTTAGGGTCCCGGTTATGTTTTAGTCAAAATTTTTTTTTTAACTTCTTACGTAGTTCGAGCCCACAGCAACATAATATCTCCTCCTCTATTTAAGTATTACGTGGCAAAAGTGAAACAAAAACACTCATGTCAAATACTTTCACTTTAAAAATGAAACTTTACCACAATTTCAGTATATCAAAACTGAAACAATCACATTTCGATACTGTAATTTTTGGGGTATTAATTTACACTTCATACGAAAATACAGACATATTATCACGGTACGTTATTAAACACTCACAGATCTACGCATACATACCTGACGACTGACACGCGTGAAGTGTCAATACGAAATTTTATTTTCATTTCCTTTAAAACAATACACATTTGCTGTTCCATTACTGATTAATAATTATCGCAGCAGTTGCAAGGTTGGCAGGTAAAATATAAAATTCTTTGTCTCTCTGTACAAGTGCTTCTATTTCCTTAATTTATGCTGCATACAAAAGTACAGACATACTATATACGGTACGTTATTAAACACACACACACACACACACACACACACACACACACACACACATACACACGCATATACATCTACACATACATATACATACCTGACGACTTAATTTTTTTTATTAACCACACAGGGTCGAAACACAGAGGGAACAACACAAGGACAGAAAAAACACAAAAGTGGAGGAAAAATAAAATCGAACGAAAAGAATGGTAATGATAAATCAAAAGGTGGAATGACGTCTACTCGAACCCCAAACTCCAGTTAACGTCATTGAACGTTTTTAGAAGGAAAAAAATTTGACACGTGTTATTTTATTTTTGTCTCTTTCTCCTTGTTTTGTGTTGCTTGTGTATATATATATATATATATATATATATATATATAGATATATATATATATATATATATATATATATATATATTGTTGTTGGCACTCCGTCGCTTACGACGTCGAGGGTTCCAGTTGATCCGATCAACGGAACAGCCTGCTCGTGAAATTAACGTGCAAGTGGCTGAGCACTCCACAGACACGTGTACCCTTAACGTAGTTCTCGAGGATATTCAGCGTGACACAGTGTGACGAGGCTGGCCCTTTGAATTACAGGCACAACAGAAACAGGAAGTAAGTGTGAGAGAAAGTTGTAGTGAAAGAGTACAGCAGGGTTCGCCACCATCCCCTGCCGGAGCCTCGTGGGGCTTTAGGTGTTTTCGCTCAATAAACACTCACAACGCCCGGTCTGGGAATTGAAACCGTGATCCTATGACCGCCGAAAAACAAAATAACGTTATGTCCCTATTCCCCGAGCTGAGTTTGAAACCATTTGCTAGTTGTTCGGGACAATGGTATTTCCTTTGTCCTGTCAACAAGCACGGTTATTTATAGCATAGGAGCGTGATCTCTGACCCTCTCCGGTCATCAAAAGTTTAGAAAAACAAGTTAGGAACTGTACTAAACTGACCCAGCTTTGGAGGGGGTAACGTAGGACTTTGGGGTACGGTATCTCTCATAAATACGGGAGCATAGATTTGGGAATCGCAGTTGGTGTAAACGCAGTTGGCGTAAACACAGCAGCCAGTGAAGATGGACAGGGAGTTGTTGTAAACAAAGTCATTGGGTGAAGAACGCGAGTTCGATGTAAAAGGCCAGCAGCCAGTAGAGAAGCAAGATGAACAGAGATGCTGATAGAAAGAGGCTAAGAGAGAGAGCCTATTGACACAAGGTACTAGTGACCGAAATGGATAGAGTCAATGAGAGAGAAGGGACTGTTGTGGCAGGCAAAGTTGGTGTAGTAGACTGCGTTGGTCAGTCCTTGTCATTGTAGTGGGAGATTTGAATTTGTTACGGTAAATGTTTTTGCTTATAATTTTAAAGAAAAATGTACTTGGGTTTGGTTATATGTTTTTGTGAAGAACTTTTGTTAACTGTGATGTTAACTGGCAGAAAAGAAAAGAGAGAACTTCGTTGTTACATGTTGTTAAAAGAAAAGAAAAGCAAAAGAAGCAAAAAGAACTCTCAATTGACTTTTGAGACACGAACTTTGATTGTAAACTTTATGATTATGTGAAATGATTGTAGACTATTGTAATTGTTCTGAAACTTTGTTAAATGCTTGGAAACGCTATTGTTACATGTGTTATTTCAGAAGCAAGTACTATGTTATTGAATTATTGTTATGCAATGTTGTTTTGTTTTGATGATGTAAAAAAAGTTAGTTTGACTACGCAACGTATGGTCTGTTATTTCTTCCTTTCTGTTGTCATCGTTACGTACTCTCCGGCTGGGCTTAGTCGTGGCGAATATCCTGACTCACTGAGCCTCGACGTTCGCGCGCGCGAGTTTTCTCTTCGTTGAGGTGCTTCGCGCGGGCGTTCTATATATACATATGTGTGTGTATACGTGGTCTGATCAATAAGTTATTATTGTACCACTTTTATTTTTTATTTGTTTGAAGAGGTCACCATTCTTAAACCCATTCCAATACAATGGTAAATGATTATATCAATAAATAAATGGTGACTAGGAAGGAGGATGCCCCGCCTCTCTCTGTCTCTCTCTCTCTCTCTCTCTCTCTCTCTCTCTCTCTCTCTCTCTCTCTCTCTCACACACTACCTACCTATCTGTCTATCTGTCTGACTATCTATCCATCTATCTATCAGCCTATCTGCCTACCTATATTTCTATCTATCCATCTCCATTGTCATGGAACCTCAACCAAAAAAAAACAAAAGTAATGTTCTCTTCTTAACAACGCCACCCAATCCCAAACAAACACCTGCTTTATATAAACGAACAGGCTGTTTGTCCATTTACAAAATTTTATTTGACAAGTTCGAGAAACGAACGAAAGCGCTAATAATAATGAAGAAATAAAAGAATCTTCTTTCCAAAATTCTGACGACTTATTTACTCAATATATAATATCTATCTATCTATCTATCTATATATATATATATATATATATATATATATATATATATATACACACAATCAATTTCCACACACTTTCTGTCAACCAAATATATTCCTCGGAGTTATAGTAGAAGACAATTGCCCAAAGTGTCACGGTGTTGAATTGAACCGGAAATCTCGTGACTGCAAAGCGAGATTCTTTACTAAACAACCCCTGCCTGCTATATTTTTAATTGGTCCCAGTAAGATGAAAAGTAAAAGTTGACTTAGTTAGAATTTGAACTCAGAACACTGAAGACTCGGAACAAATACCGCCAACCATTTTAAAGGACGTTCTCTTGACTTTCATCGTTTAGTACAAGAAATTACGAATCCTGTGTGTATCCCAGCTAATTTGTAAATAAACATGGTTTTATAACATTTAACATAATTAAAAATAATTAGACCGAGTTTAATTAATCTCTGTAGACAATTATTTTAAAATTTGTCTTGTACCAGAGGTGAAGGAACCTATTTGTGTTGGTAGACATTTATTTTATACGTGCGTGTGTGAGCATGCGTGGCTTAGTTGGTAACTGTATTCGGCTGTCAATCTTAAAGTCCTGATTTCGATTCCTGGTGGCGCGTTGCCTCATTGGACAAGACGTTGCTCCATTCCAACTCAGCAGGTAAAAATGTGTTGTACTTGTGTTTCAAAGGGCCAGCCATGTCACATTCTGTGTCATACTGAAACTCCCTGATAATTATGTTTAGGGCACGCACGTCGGTGGAGTGCTCGAACCCTTGTCGTCGTAACCCACAGACTGTCAGTGGTAAGAAACTTGCTTTCCAACCACATCGTTCCGGGTTCAGTCCTATTGAATGGCACCTTGGGCAAGTGTCTTCTACTATATCCTGGGGCCGAACAGAGCCTTGTGAATGGATTTGGTAGACGGAAACTGAAAGAAACCCGTCGTATATATATATGTGTATATTTTTGTGTGTGTCTGTGTCTGTGTTTGTCTACCCATCATCGCTTGACAACCGATGTTGGTATGTTTACCTCCCCGTAACTTAGCAGTTCGGCAGAGAGAAGCGATAGAATAAGTACCAGGCTTACAAACAATAAGTCCTAGGATCGAATTTTTCGACTAAAGGCGATGCTCTAGCATGGCCGCAGTCAAATAACTGAAATAGTTGGTTGGCACTCCGTCGGTTACGACGACTAGGGTTCCAGTTGATTCGATCAACGGAACTGCCTGCTCGTGAAATTAATGTGCAAGTGGCTGAGCACTCCACAGACACGTGTACCCTTAACGTAGTTCTCGGAGGAGATTCAGCGTGACACAGAGTGTGACAAGGCTGGCCCTTTGAAATACAGGTACAAAAGAAACAGGAAGTAAGAGTGAGAGAAAGTTGTGGTGAAAGAGTACAGCAGGGTTCGCCACCATCCCCTGCCGGAGCCTCATGGAGCTTTAGGTGTTTTCGCTCAATAAACACTCACAACGCATGGTCTGGGAATCGAAACCGCAGCGCCATTGCGCCTTCACAACTGAAATAAGTGAAAGGATACAAGAACAGAATACAGTACTAATTAACGAAGGAACCAGAAGATAGATTTGGCACGAGTCTTTATTCAGGAAGGCGATCGTTTCGGCTCATCCTGAAATTGTCCGCTATGGGGAAGATTTTGTGCATCTAACAGTGTTGCATTAGTCTGTGCAGTTTGTGTCACATCTGTTAGATGAACATGAGGATATGGTCCGTTAGATATACTGCGATGTCCTAGGCATGTTGTTCCAGCCTGCTGCGTTTTGGTAAAAGATAAGAGTTGGATATGTACTCTTTTATTCTTTTACTTGTTTCATTCATTTGACTGCGGCCATGCTGGAGCACTGCCTTTAGTCGAACTTAATCGACTCCAAGGACTTATTCCTTGTAAACCTAGTACTTATTCTGTCGGTCTCTTTTGTCGAACCATTAATTGACGGAGACCTAAAAACTTCAGCATCGGTTGTCAAGCGATGATGTGGGTGGGGGCAAACGAACACACACAAAGAAAAGAAAGCAATGGAACGTATACCAGACTTTTAGAAAGTAAGTACTGGGGTCAACTCTATTGCCTAAATACTGCAAGTTGGTGCACGAAAATGGTCGCAGTCCAATGACTGAAGCCAGTAAAAAAAATTAATAGTATATTATATATTTTAATGTATTCTTGTTAATAATAATGGTTAATACTATTACATACTGTTTTCAATTTTTGGCACAAGGCCAGCAACTTCGGTGGAATGGAATGAGTCGATCACATCGACCCCAGTACATGGCCGGTACTTATTTTATCGACTCCGAAACGATTACAAACAAAGTCATCCTTGGTGGAATTTGAACTCAGATCGTAAAGACAGACGAAATACCGCTAAGCATTTCGCTCGGCGTGCTAACGTTTCTGCCAGCTCGTTGCCTTATTGATAAGATATATTATGATACAGAAATATTTTTCATTACACACACACACACACAAACAGACACACACACACACACAAACACACACACACACACACATATGCATATATATGTACAGACACACACGTATGTATGTATGAATAAATATATGAAAAGAATGAATTGTGGCTTCTGTTATTGATTTTGAGAAGGGTAAAGATGTGAAGCCATATTTCTTTATTCTGAAGAACATTACTACGTCACTGTTCGGCTTAGCGTTTGCTTTAAGGAGTCGTGGTCTATGTCAACAGACCGAAACAAACTCTAATCTTCGATTGAAGACCATTTAATCGTAAAACAAAATGGTGCATTTTTAAAAGATGACAAATATTTTGCGGGTGTTTGTTGGCTTTTGCAGAATCAAGGATTTTCCATTTTACGTTTATATATTTCGATTTCAGATTTCAAATTCCAGATATGTTTGGACAAGATTGTAGCTGGTTGTATAGCTGTCGTGTTAAAGGTGTATATGTGTTGGTTGCAGCGTAGCTTGAAAGGATTCAAAAACTTTAAACCGAGAGAATATTCGTCGCTTGGATTATTCTGTGGAAAACTTTCCACACTCTACAGTGTAGCTAATGACACAAGTGTCATTTGACATGAAATAAATTCAATACAAAAACAAGCTAATTTACGAAGACAATCTGCGTTTGTTGTGCCCAAAATATATATTAATCAAAAGAGAATGTTGTTGTATATGGATGTAGCCGAAAGGAAGCAGAATTATGTAAATAGAATTATAAGCCTTCAACGTATATTGATTATAGAAAATAGTCTAATATTGGGACATATAAACCCCTGACGAAAAAAATAAGGCATTAGCATGTGTGGGAAGCGACGTAATAATGCTCATTTTTTTCCGTTACGGGAGCTTATATGCCCTAAAACCAAACTGTTTTCTTCTGTCTATATACGGTGACAGCTTATAGTTATTTTTATAAAATTACACTCGCCGCCGATTCTTAACTCATTCAGAATTCATAATTATAGAAGTTTGCTACAATTATATTTGTGTGTGTGTGTGTGTGTGTGTGTGTGTGTGTGTGTATAGACAGACAAACAGACAGACAGACAGATAAATAGATAGATAGATAGATAGATAGATAGATAGATAGATAGATAGATAAATAGATAGATAGATAGATAGATAGATAGATAGATAGATAGATAGATAGATAGATAGATAGATAGATGTACACACATACATACATGGATATAGCCATCAGAGAAAATTTGATAAATTTTATTAACGAAAACTATTCTTATATATATATATATATATAATTTAGTTAGAGGTTATGTTAGCCGCATGAAGAGATGGTGTCATCTAAGGAAATACTGGTTCAGTACCAAATATTTGGGGAGGGGAGTTGATTTCTTTAAAATAATAGGTGTGTATATAAACTGTAGTTTACATTTATATAAAGGAAGAAGACAAAACGGAGATTGTGAAGTTAATAAGACTTTATTATCAACAACAAATCGATGATTATCCCTTACAGCTGTTCCAATTTAACTCAGTGAAATTAATTAAATATTAAGTTCATATATCTGAGCATAATCCCTTCAGATGGAAAAAAATATATATACCTTTGGATGATTTGTATGTTTGTTTGTGGAGTCATCATAGCAGATTCTTATTAACTACACATTCTCCGTTTTTCTTCGTCTTCCTTTATATATATATATATATATATATATATCTTCTATCTTTTCTCTTTTCAAAGAAATTATTTCTTCAGCGTTCGCTATTTTACACTCGTTCTGGTCTAACGACCCTCCATGTTTGTTTTCGTTCGGTTTTCATGTATGTCTCCCCTTTTCTGTTTTTGTTCCCAACTTCGATCCTCCATAAATCCCGAATTTTATTTTGGTACTTAGGTACTTCGAAGACTCATGTTGTTGTTCAATGCTCGAAATGAGGAGTAGATAAACAGCCGACAATTGATGAAGGGTCGTTCTTTGTGTTACTTGTCCTGTTTTCCATTTGCTTCTATCACTCTTTGCGTATTAAATTCATCTGTTTTCGTATTTCATGTTGCTTACTGTTGGTGACGTCCTGTACCCATATATGCATATGTATATATATGCATATATATATCATGGCTGGCTGCCGACAAATTTTTCTGCTTTTAAAAAGAAAATAAGATTTTATCCTTTATATCTATACTGTTCAGTATCTATGCGTTAAATAAAATTTATCTTTCTACTTGTTCTATATGTATATATATATATATATATATATATATATATATATATATATAAGTCAGTAAATAGTGGGGTTGTGTTAACCGCACGTGGAGAAATAATAGGAAAATGAAAAAAAGCCAGAATGCTGAACTGGAAGCATAATTTAATAAAGATTTTTTCTAACCGGTTTTCATTGCGATGAAGCAAATTATGAAGAAGAAGGAGAATGAAAATGTTTTTTTTACAAAGAAGTACAAAAAAGTACAAAATGAAGAAAATAATATATAAAACAATAATATGTAAAAAAATAAATATACCCATACATTATATTGTCTTTGAGCTTTTGTAGTTCAATAGTAGTTCATGTATAAATTGGTAGGAAAAATAAGGATGCATGAGAGTTGAGAGTTTTGTTAGGTTTAAAAAAGGGTTAAAAGTTTGTGTTAAGCAGGAAATGTGGTGTCAAAACAGGAAGTGTGTGTAAGGGGAGACAAGTGTTTTTAGTTAGAGTTATGAACTCTTTTTTTCCCCCAACAGGAAGTTTGTGTCTGTTCATAGAGAAATAAGGTCACTGAGGGGTGTGTGTGTTAAGAAATGGCTGGAATTTCTCTATGAAAAGATTCTCCTTGTTGATTCTTTCTTGTGTGGAGATTCTGTCTTTACATTGATAGAAAGGGAATATAATGAATTTAGGGTTTTTGTTTCTGGCGCAAGAGTCTATGTGGCCACTGAGTGGAATTTGGCGGTATTGAGGGAGGTTTATTTGTTCCTTATGGACAGCTACTCTTCTACGTAATGGGAGGCTCGTCTGTCCGATATAGAAGTTTTGGCAACCTGCGCAAGTAAGGACATAAATGAGGTTACCCGAGGAACAAGAGAAATTGGTTTTAATTTTAAACTTTGTTCCTCGTTTGAAGGTAAATTCAGAGCCTTCAAGTAGGTAGGGGCAGGTGCCACAATTAGGGCGTGCACATTTTTTAACTGATGAGGGTGGAAGTGGTGTATGTAGTTTGGAATTGGTTAATAATGTTTTCAAAGATTTGTGTTGCCTTTTGCATTTAAGGACTTTGTGTGTATTAATGATATTGTTCATTTTCGGGTCTGTGGTGAGTAAGGGGAGGTTTTGTTTAATTGTGGTGAATGCTTCGATGTTATTGGGGTTATGGGTGGAGATGTATGGAAGTATTTTGGGGTTGGGTGTGTTATTATGTTGGTTGGTTTTTAGTGTGTTTTTGTCAAGTTCCTTGGCACGTTTTATTCCAAGATCTATGAGTGTGGAGGGATATTGGCGTTGTAACAGTGTTTTTTGAGATCTTGTAAGCGTATTTCTCGAGTGGTTGGGTCAGAGACAATGGTGCAAATTCTTTTAGCTAAATTAAAGGGGATATTTATCTTGGTGTGTTTTGGGTGGCATGAGCTAAAAAGGAGGTATTGTTGTGAGTCTGTAGGTTTGTGGTAGATGTCGGTTGTGATTTGGTTATTAGATGTTTTTATGATTAAGAGATCAAGAAAAGGGAGATGATGTTTGCTGAATTCCATAGTGAATTGAATGTTGGGATGTATGTTATTAAGAGTGAATTTGAATTCTAGAAGTTTTTCATAGGGTTCATTCCATATGATGAAACAATCATCCAAATATCTTTTCCAGTTATCCATTAAAAAGATGTGGAAAAGGTGTCCAAATTTCTGACGTGAGGTTTCATATAGTGTCTCCCCTTACACACACTTCCTGTTTTGACACCACATTAGAAAACATCTTTATTAAATTATGCTTCCAGTTCAGCATTCTGGCTTTTTTTCATTTTCCTATATATATATATATATATATATATATATATATATATATATGACATTATATATTTATATAAATGTCAAGGAAAAAAGAAATTCATTGCAGAACTTCCTGCTTCTTTGTCATTTATTTAATTCCCTTCGTAAACAGCAATGTGTGGCCTCCGAAACAGGAAGCATCCTGAATTATTCATTTACTGATATTGCTAATAGCCGACGAACTGAATAAAAATCCGGTATACACAACTGAAGCGATATTAAGTTAAAATAGCCATCTATGTTGGTTTGTATGTAGACAGACAGACAGAGAGAAGACAGATAGATAGATAGATAGATAGATAGATAGATAGATAGATAGATAGATAGATAGATAGATAGATAGATAGATAGATAGATAGGCATTCGTTTATTTTAACTTCTTTCAGATAATGGGCTTCGGCCACACTGAAAAACTGCCTGTTTTCAGTCGAACAACCCGACCACATTATTTATGTATTGTTGGTGTTTATTTCATCGGATCCTACGCCGAGCCGCTACGTTACGGGAGCACAAACAAACTAATATCGATAGTTAAACGGTGGCGGCGTGAGACAAACACAACAGAAAGTTACGTATACACATAGATATATATATATACATATATATTATCTTTGAATAGTTTTAGTCATTAAACAGCGGCCATGCCGGAGCACCACCTTGTAGAATTTTAGTCGAACGAATCGACCCCAAGGCTTACCTTTCTTCTTTGAAGCCTGATTCTTTTGCCGAACTGCTAAGTTACGGAGATGTAAACACACCAGTACTGGTCGTCAAACGGTGGTGGAGATAAATACAGATACAGATCCCACACACACATGTATATATACATATATATATGTATGTATGTATAT
>NC_142953.1:21544867-21555136 GCF_046866305.1 Octopus bimaculoides | reverse complement strand
GTTATCCGTGGAAAGAAAAATCTACGAAAAGACCACTGTAACCTCGGTCCTTAGTGTCACAGTTTGTTAAATAAAATTTCTTTTATTTATGCAAGAAACGTAAGTAACTCTCTGTTTACAAAATTTTAAAACGTTTTATAGAATCATGGTCAAGGTGGCTTCGTCATTTATACGTGCCATTCTTGCTACATGTATCCATCTTTTTGCGAAACATTTGCTAGACAACACTTGCCTCTCTACTCTCACCTTCCTTTTCAAGTGATACTTGAAAAAGTTGATGAGAGATTGACCAGAGAGGAAAGTATTTGTCTCTAATCCTTTCAGACGCGTCCACCAGATGCATTCTTTCGCCATAGCCACAAGTACGATAAATACAGCTCTTCCTTCCCGTTTAAAGGAAGGAGGCGTGATGATATTGACGATAGACTCGGTTGATAAACCGACTCGTCCCACACGCGACAGCAGTCGTTCGACATAAGCCCACAGCTCCGAAATGGTTGGACACTGCACGAGTGCGTGCAGAACGGTTTCATCGCTCTGACCGCATCTCGGGCAGGTCGGCCCCGCATTTCGCGAGCCGTGTCTATAGAGCTTATCCCGAACGGGTAGCGCCTCTCGGTAACACTGCCAGGCCAGGGATCTCTGGAAGTTGTCCATAGGTCCCGGCCCGAAAGTCGTCCTGAACAGGCGGGTCAGGTATTCCTCGTCGACGCCCAGGTTCGCCCCGAGATCGTCGTCGTACCTGCCCTCCACTAATCCCCTATAGAATGACTTCGTTGTGATGCAGCCGCTCAAGGTCGACCCGGGACGGCAAAGTTGTTGCAGAGAAACGCGACACTCACGGTGCCATTCGCCATTCCTCGGCCTCTTTTTGATCCACGACTGCAGCTCGGTCATGGAGACGAGCTGCGGGAAAGCGCGTCGCACAAACGGCGACCACACCTGCTCACCGTCGTCTACGTAGAGCCGGAGATGTTGCAGTCTCAGCGCATGTCTGCGCATCATCAACCACGGCATGCCCAGCCCTCCTTTCAGCGGGTGTTGGCAACAAACGGATCGCCTCACCATCGGGACGCTTCCTTTCCACAAAAAGCGGAAGAGGATGCGCTCCATTTCGGTGATGGCGCGATCGGGACAAGGCACGACGGTCAGGCGGTATTCGATGACGGACGCGATGTACGCGTTCGCCACCTCCGCCCGACCTTTTAGGGACAGCTTCCTCTCGGACCATTGCCGGCAGAGAGTGGCCACCCTACTCGTTATCTCGTCCCAGTTCTTCTCCGTTTGCAGGTCCGGACCGAACCAGACTCCGAGCAACTTGACCGGACCGTCCGTCCAGCGTCCCACTACTGAGGCGCTGCCGGACGGTATGGGCTTGCTTCTCCAGTTGCCGAGCAGCAAACCCACCGACTTATCCCGGTTGATTTTCGCTCCCGTCACCGCTTCGTAGTCTTTCAGCGTCTCGCCGACAAGCTCGATGTGCTCGTGGCTAGACGCTATGATGGTGACGTCGTCCGCGTATGCCGACACGCTCGTCCCGCACCCCAGTTCTCGCGGGATGCCCCTCAGCGTCGCCAGCTTCCGCAGTAGTGGCTCGTGAGTCAATACGTACAGGAGCGGCGACAGGGGGCATCCCTGACGAACCGAACGTGCAATGTCGAAGGGTCCCGATAGACGTCCATTGACGCGAACAACCGAACGGATGCCTGTGTACAAGGCAGCCATCCAGCCGCGGAAAACGGGACCGAAGCCGGCCGCTTCGAGGACGGCCTCCAAGTATCGATGGTCTACCCTATCGAAAGCTTTGGATTGATCCAAATTGATCAGGGCCCCACCCATGCCAGGTTCCTTAACTACCCTCTCTATGATGTAGCGCATCAGATGGAGGTTGTCATGGATGCTCCGGCCCGGCACGGCGCACGTCTGCTCCGTGCCGACCAGTTTCTCGATGACAAGCGCCAACCGCTTGGCTAACACCTTGGCCAAAATTTTCATGTCTGCATTGAGCAGAGTGATGGGCCTAAAGTTATCTATGGCGTCCCCCTTGTTTGGATCTTTCTTCAGCAGCGTTACCGCTCCTCGGCTCACAAAACCGGGAATGCTCCCGTTCTGCTGCCAGTTGCAGTACACGGCCGCCAAGACGTCTCCAAACAAGTCTGGCATACAGTTGTAAAGCTCGTAGAGCAGACCATCCAAACCCGGAGATTTGTCCGTCGAGCAACCCGCCATCGCGTCTCACCTCCTCCGCCGTGATGACCCCTTCGCAGCACTCCGCCTCTCTTGCCGAGAGTCGTGGCAAGCTGTGCAGGTAGGCACTAAAGTCCACCCTGCCTTCTCGCTCGCCACTCCTCCCGAACAGTCGGGCAAAATGCCGCTGAAACGCCTCGCACATCTTGCTCGGCTCGAGCAATTCGCGCCCCTGTTCATCTACCAGAGACCGGATGGTGGCTCTGTTACTCCGCTGTGCCTCAGCCACCCGGGCCTCTCGTGCGGCTCCAACACCTTCATTCCTCAGAGCACGCATCCTTGCCCTGACAGCACACCCTTCGTGTTTAGCATTGAAGCGTTGGTCGAGGGCCAACCTCGCCGCTAAAACGTCGGATGCGATGCCACTTCGCAATGCCTCTTCTAACTTTATCACTAGCTCCCCCTCTACTCTGTTCCTCTCTACACCTAGTGCCCTGCTATACCTTATTGCTTCCGCCCTTACTGCTCTCTTGAGGGCAAACCACCATTTGTTGTTGACGATGGCTCCCGTCAAAGCCCTCTTTACTAACGTGCTAATCAGGTCTCTGAAAACCTGTCTCGACGGGAAAGACGCGTTTAGTTTCCAGTAACCGGGACCCTGCCTATGTGCCTTATCTAAGTCTAGCGTACACGTCACAAGTTTGTGATCCGTGTAGCTGACTATGTGGAACTGTGGACATCCTAAACTATCTCTATCTCTTGTCCTACACACTATCCTATCTAGATACGATCTCGACGACCCAATGCGGTTGCTCCAAGTCCACGTTGGCACATTTGGGTGGTCGAGTCGGTACCTGTCAGACAACTGGAAGCGTCTGAGCAGGTCTATGAGGCCTTTGCATCCCCTTCTAGTTTTGTCACTCCCCACGTAGTCTAGATGCGTGTCCAATGTAGCATTCCAATCCCCCCACTAAAAGTAAGGGACGAGACGTTCCCAGGAATACTTCTAGACGTCGAAAGAAGTCTGACCGACCTGTTAAAGGAGGCACATAAACTGCCAGCAACCGAAAAGCGCCTCCATCGCTGCCGTCCACATCTAGGACAACCAGTCTACCCTCCGGGTCCGTAAATATCGTCTTTACTTGGAGATCCAGACTCTTGCAAAAAAGAACCGCCGTGCCACTACCGCCCATCCTCGGCAGACAGGGAGAAAAATAAATGTTAAACTGTCCGCCAAACATGGACTTTAGAGCCCGCGGTTCATGGAGTCTGGTCTCACTAATGGCTATGACATCCAAATTGTGTGACTTGATGTCATTTAAGAGGTACCCTTATTTCCAAGGCGACCCCAAGCCACGCACATTCACACATGATTCTATCAAAATTTGTGTTTTACACACGAAAGGAGAGAGAGAGAGGGTTACTTACTGTCCGAAAGTTCTTGGTTCTTGGCCTCACAACCTTCTCTCAGAAGGTTTTTGTATAGTTTTTTTTATGAATATTTCTGGAACCTCCCTACTGTATCCGGGTAGAGAGATTTCAGTGTATTGTATGTGCTCCGTGTTACATGTATGATTTTGATGTGTTGTGGTAGTGTTGTGCGTGGGTGATTGCTTGTTTTCGTGTCATTATCTGTTATGTTAGTGTTTGACCTAATGAATTTCATTAGGTCTGGGTTGTTTGTGTTTATCGCTGTCAAACTTGTTGTGGGGTTCTGTGTTGGTGCGTTTGTGTTGGTGTTTTTGTTTTCTGTGGATGTGTTGGTTTCGGGGCTGGTAAACCTCCCCGCTTTGTTTGTTTTTCCGCTCTTTTTTTCCCCCTTTTTCTTCTTCCCCCCGTGGCCACTTGCCAAGCCTCTGTGTCATCTTCATCTGACATGTCGGAGGAATCGGAGGGTGGGAGGGGAAGGGTGTTGGGGTCTATTTTTGTGTGGGTTGATTTTGTTGTTGGTGGTGTTGGTGCTGTTTCGTGACAGTTGGGATGTGGTGTTTTGGTTTTTGGGGGTGGGGTGGGAGTCTTTTTCGTGTTCCCTTCTTGTGGGGCTGTTGTTGTTGGTGTTGGTGGTGGTGATGGTGCTGATTCTGTTCTTGGTGGTACTGGTGGTGTTGTTGTTTGGTTCGGCTGTGTTGCTGGCTGCTGGCGTTTTTCCATTTCGTTGTACAACTTCTTGACCAGTTGTGCATATGGCGGTGTAGGCAGTAATGCTGTTTTTTTCTTGTGCTTTTCTTGTGGTTGTTGTTGTTGTTGTTTTTCTTTGTATTGTTGCCGTTGTTGTTGCCTTTTCTTCTGGGCTACTGGGCATGTTTTTTGAAGGTGAGTTTTGCTACTACAAACGTAGCAAACTGGCCTTCTGCCTTCGACGAAAACATGAAAAATTGAATCCTCAGTTAATTGGATTATATGTGGAATTTTTTCCCAGTTTGCTGGATCAATTTGTACCAGGAGTTGAAATTCCTGGCCAATCCAGTTTTGATTGCAAACGGCAGATGCTTCTAATATGTTTATCTCCTCCTCTATGCCTAGACATATGGCAGATACTAGCCATTCTTCCTCAATTTCAGGAGGCACATTCGAAATTTTTATTTTCGTAACCCTACGACCAAGGTACGTAGGGATCATGAGCAGGTTCTCATGTTGTAATGACTTAGTGGAGAGGTCCTTCGCTCGCTGCTCGCTGTCTAGTCTTACTTCTATCGTTCCGAATTTCAAACCTCTCGTTATGTAAGTTTTGTAAGACCAAATCGGCTTTAAGCACCTCTCAACATTTTCTTGGGTGAATTTTTCCACTGTCTTTGTCTTTAAATTAATGGTTCTGTAGATGATAGTTTTTTATCGATGTTTATCTTAAAGTCCGCGGGCGTTTGAAGATGGACTGTAACGTCCTTTTTACTTAGCATGCTTTTGCATGCAAGTAATTTCTCTTTCGATATATTCAAAATTCTTTTCCTAGGCTTCAAAGCCTAGGCAAAGTTCGTTGTGGTGGTGGTGGCGGTAGTGGTGGTATCAGTGGTGAGGACAGTGGTTTTGTTAGCAAGGACATTTGTGTCCTTGTTGTTGTTGCTGCTGCTGCTGCTGTTGTTGTTGTTGTTGTCACTGGTTACGTTGGCAGGCAAGACTGCTGTAGCAGCAGAGTCTTTCTTTTTCTCCATTCTCTCCTTTAACTGTGAGGAAGGAAGACTAGGAAATTCTTTTTCGAATGAAACACTGCAGACTGCAGCGTTCGTTTCACAAAAATTCTCATGGCTACAAGACGCCATCGTCTCAAAAAAAATGGCTAGAAAGCCGAAATTGGTTTTTATATCCTGGAAATGTGCCACACAGGGCAGATTTCCGTCGCAAAAAACTTGCACCAGAGAGTATACAAGTTGTTATACAACTTTGTATATAAAATAAACTTTACAAACAAAATTTTTAAAACATGAAAAAGGCAAAACTTACGGAGCCGACACGTCTACCGTCCGTCCATAGAGATAGATAGATAGATAGATAGATAGATAGGTATATGTATGTATGTATATATCTAATATCTATATAGCTGAGTTTGTGAGTGTGTGTGTGTGTGTGTGTGTGTGTGTGTGTGTGTGTGTGTGTGTGTGTGTGTGTGTGTGTGTGTGTGTTTCAATTGCAACGACTGGAAGGCAGTACCTAGGGTAAGGATTTAAAGGTAAATACTATGCAACGTCGTTGTAATCTCTGTTATTAATATTGTTTGTAGATAGCTGAAGGATAAAAATTAATCAAAGGACATACTAGGTATGTCTACCTGCTGGAAATAACAGTCAAAACTCTTATTTAAATCGCCAAAAAGACTGTTGGTAACTACAGAAATCAACCGTTTGCGGGCAAACGGACTAAGAAAATCTCTCAGCATACATTCAAGTATATGGACTCACATGGACCGGTTTTTGGACTAGTATCATAACCTCACCCTGCTCGGCACGTGTTACCATGATAGAGGGCCCCAACCGGTCACGTTGAAGTCTGCGCTGCAACTGATTCGTATTGCACCGAATCATGGCAGCCATCAGTGCGAAAATAATTTCAATATGGAGCAAATAAGTCAGGAGTTCAATGTATGGCGAGTGATTGTCTTAGCCGCTTTGCCTGCAGTCGGTTGATTTCTGTAGTTATCATCAGTTTTTTTCGGCGATATTAATAAGAATTTTGTCCGTTATTTCCAGCAGGTAGCAATACTTAGTTTGTGCTTCGATTAATATTAATCCTTCAGCTATTTAGTGCCTTTTGGGGCCTGCATTCACCTATATTATTGATTCTGTTATTATCTTTTTTTAAATTGTTACACTAGATAATAACAGAATCAATAATGTCTTCGCAAATATTTTCTCCGTATATATATGTGTGTGTGTGTGTGTGTGTGTGTATGTATGTATGTGTGTATATGTATGTATGTATGTATGTATGTATATAGGCACGTATGTATGTATATATGTATGGATAGGTGTACATACATGTCTGTGTGTGTGTGTGTGTGTGTGTGTGTGTGTATTCTTTTATTGTCTTAACTTGTTTCAGTCATTTGACTTCGGCCATGCTGGAGCACCGCCTTTAGTCGAACGAGTCGACCCCAGGAATTATTCTTTGTAAGCCTAGTACTTATTCTGTCGGTATCTTTTGCCGAACCCCTAAATTACGGGGACGTAAACACACCAACATCGGTTGTCAGGCGATGATGGGGGGGGGGGGACAAGCACAGACACAGAAATACATGCATATATATGTATAAATATATACGACTGGCTTCTTTTCAATTTCCGTCTACCAAATCCACTCACAAGGCTTTGGTCGGGCCAAGGCTATAGTAGAAGACACTTGCCCAAGGTGCAACGCAGTAGGACTGAACCTGGGGACCATGTGGTTGGCAAGCAAACTTCTTACCACAAATGTGTGAGCGAGTGTGCGTGTATATATATATATATATATATATATATATATATATATATATATATTTACATAAATAGACACATATATATATATATATATACATATCTATATATATATATATATATATATATATATATATATATATATATATATATATATATATATATTCATATATATATATATATTCATATATATTTACATATATAAGTATGTGTGTGTAAGTATATACATATATATATACATATATATATATTCATATATATATATATATATATATATATATATATATATATATATATATATATATATAATATATATATACATACATATATATGTGTGTGTATAAATATATACATATATACATATATACATATTCATATACATACACACACAAACATATATATAACATATATATATATATATACACACATATATATGTATATATATGTACGCGAAGGGCTACCTTTTTTCTTTCCGTGTTCTATTTTAACTGCTGTTTCTGCAGGTCGAGCGAGTCATTCGGACTGTCTCGTTGACTCATAAATTATTACTGTTTTTGTCCAACGATGACAGAGTGAAATTGTTGTTGTTGTTGTTGTTGTGCTTGTTGTTCTGGTTGCTAAGCGTCCTTGACACAATGCATGGACAAGCGTTCGTCCTTAATGCACAGAAACCTGATACAAAGTGCAGCCACTACCGTGTTCAGCAACAGTAGTAGTAGTAGTAGTAGTGGTGGTGGTGGTGGTGGTTGCCGCTGTTGATGCTGCTGTTGCAGCTGTTGTTTTTGTTGTTGTTGCTGCTGCTACCTCTGCTGCTGCTGCTGTTTTTGTTGTTGTTGTTGTTGTTGTTGTTGTTGTTGTTGGCGTATTTCTTGTATTGAAATAATGAACGGAAAAGAAACAGACAGCTGGATTTTGTTGATGTTGTTGTTTCTCGTAGTGGTGGTCATGGTGGTGTGTGCAATGGTTATGAGATTCGCATTGTAATTACATGATTTCATGTTCAATCCTACAGCTTGCCATTCTGGGCAAGTGTCTTCTACTATAGCCCCAAGCTGGCCAATGCCTTATAAGTAAATTTCATAGACGGAAACTGTATGGAAGCCCGTCGTATTTAGACTTTGTGTGTGTATGTGTTTGTATGTGTTTGTGTGCTTGTAGGTGTGTGTGTGAGTGTTCATGCATGTGTGTGCGTCTATTTCTGTGAGTGTTTATGCGTGTCTGTGTGTGTGTCTATGCGTGTGTCTGTTTGTGTGTGAGAGAGTGCTTATGTGTGTGTGTGTGTGTGTGTGTGTGTGTGTGTGTGTGTGTGTGTGTGTGTGTGTGTGTGTGTGTGTGTGCATGTGGTGTGTGAGTTTTTATGTCTGTGTTTGAGTGTGTGTGCGTGTGTGTGCGTGGAAAACAATTGGGAAATGAGTATTGTATATGATGTCAAGGACGTCAAGCAAACGGTTGAGAAGCCTGTGTCTATGCATGACCCAACGGGGAGCCTTTGCGTGATCACTCGACTTGCAAGAAATAACAGCCAAATCTCTCTTAACCTTTTGCCTGCCCAAAGCATTTTCATAGATTTTCTCTAAATGTCTATGCTAGCTTCCAAGGATTTATTTTTTGAACCAGTTGAAGATACACAAGATGTCGAAATATCGTTCACTAGATAACAATGGCACTCTTCTTTTAATTTTGACTCTATATCTTCAGGAGGAATTACCTCATACCTTTCTATATTAATAATAATAATAATAATAATAATAATGCTTTCTACTATAAGCACAAGACCTGAGGGCTACTCAATCTGAAGAAAATTCTAACTGGGCCCCACCTGCAAGGTTATGTGCTGTTTGTCTTGATATAAGATCATCATGTCACACACATATGGTTGTGATGCATGTGCCTGGTGTACCCTTATCAGACGGGTAGTCATGATGGGTATACTGGACTTCGCACATTTGTACCCCAGTGTCACTTTGATGGCATGTGTTGCTCTCTCACTCAATAATAATAATAATAATAATAATAATACTACTAACAACAACAACAACAATGGTTTCAAATCTTCGCTCAAGGCTCCCAATTTCAGGGTGTGCGGTAAGTTGACTTTAACGATTCCAGTAATCAACTGGTGCTTATTTTATCGCCCCCGAAAGGATGAAAGATAAAGCTGACGCCTGGGGAATTTGAACCAAGAAGCACAAGGCTTGAAATTTGGGAGGAGGAGGCCAGTCGATTAGATTGACCCCACAACATAACTGGTACTTAATTTATCGACTCCGAAAGGATGAAAGGCAAAGTCGACTTCGGCAGAATTTGAACTGAGAACATAGCGGCGGGCGAAATACCTATTTCGTTATTGCCCACAAGGGGCTAAACATAGAGGGAACAAACAAGAACAGATGAACGGATTAAGTCGATTACATCGACCCCAGTGCGTAACTGGTACTTAATTTATCGACCCCGAAAGGATGAAAGGCAAAGTCGATCTCGGCGGAATTTGAACTCAGAACGTAACGGCAGACGAAATACCGCTAAGCATTTCGCCCGGCGTGCTAACGATTCTGCCAGCTCGTCGCCTTAATAATAATAATAATAATAATAATAATAATAATAATAATAATAATAATAATAATAATAATAATAAACAAGAAGAAGAAGAAGAAGAAGAAGAAGAAGAAGAAGAAGAAGAAGAAGAAGAAGAAGAAGAAGAAGAAGAAGAAGACATCGCGATAGACCTATGCTACACTCAAATGAAATCCCCATCCCAATATTTAAGAGTCTGCAACCTCAAGAATTAGATGAAGATGTTCCAGTAAATATTGTTATGCGCTCTGAGGAGTCTGATACTGATTTTCACACACACACACAGCGTATTTGAATGATCCTCAAAAGTTAAACTAATAATTATTAGTTGCTACGTATGTTTCACCACTGCAGTTATTTGCAATTCGACACTGGATGTCCCAAGTGCGTTTAGATCCCTAACCGCAATGGATCACCAGAGGAGCACTTTATTCCATTATGTTACAGATCTCGCTAGCGTGTGCGCACACTGACACACACACACACACACACACACACACACACACACACACACACACACACACACACACACAGGTAATTAAGCGTCCACTTCCTGTGTTGCTTGTTCATAGCTGGAGTTTCCAAGTATTCAAGGAATAGGTTT
>NC_142953.1:21522367-21539867 GCF_046866305.1 Octopus bimaculoides | reverse complement strand
TATATATATATATATATATATATATAAATATATTTATATGTTTGTACATACATATATGTATATTTGCGTATGTCTGAGTGAGTATGAGTATGTATTAATTAAATAAATCGGCTTAAAATAAAGGGGGGTGGGGAGAAAAATAACCTGAATACACCAAACATTCAGAAAGAGAATTTGCTCAGTGGCGAAAGAAATGCTTGAAAGAATGGCGAAAAGCAATGATTGGGTTGTTTGCCAAAGAAGGGCAGGAAATCGTTGGTGTGGGGTTTCGGTTTAGACAAACGAAACCATCAAAATGTATTTACACGCAAGTACGATTATATACGTTTATTGCATACATACATCACGCACATATATACACATAAATATATGCATATGCACATAGACACATATATATATGTGTATGCGTATATATATATATGTGTGTGTATATATATATATATATATATATATATATATATATATATATATATATAGATAGATAGATAGATAGATAGATAGATGGATAGATAGATAGATACATATATACATATATTTACCTATATGTGTATGCATACATATACATGTACATGCGTATATGTAAGTGTTAGTATATATATATATATATATATATGCATATATGAATATATATATGTGTGTATATACAAAATGTATCTATATATATATATATATATATATATATATATATATATATATATATATATATATACACACAGAGAAAGAGATAGAGTGAAAGAGAGTAAGAAAAGTGAGATAGACCGGTGCAGGCGTTGCTATATGGTAACTAGTTTGCTTACCAACCACATAGTTCCGGGTTCAGTTCCACTGCGTGGTACCTTGGGCAAATGTCTTCTACTATAGCCTCTGGCGTACCAAAGCCTCGTGGTTGGATTTGGTAGATGGAAACTGAGAGAAGCCCGTCGTATATGTGTCTGTCGGATTTTGTCACCTGCCCCCGCTTAATACCCAATGCTGGTGCATTTGCGTCTTCTTGACTTAGCAGTTCGGCAAAAGAACCTGATAGAATATGTACCAGAGTAGATTTATTCCAGCATGGCCAGAGTCTAATGACTGAAGCGAGTAAAAAATAAGCGATATAAAAAGATATATGTGTGTGGTTGTGTGTGTGAGTGCGTGTGTGTAAGTGCGCGTGTGTGTGTGTGCGAGTGCCTGTGTGTGTGTGCACCTATGTGTGAATGCGCGTGTGCGTGTCTGTGTGTGCTTGTGCACGCGTGTGTGCGAGTTCACATTTGTATATGTGTGTGTGCGTGTGTGCGTGTGTGCGCGCGTGTCTGTGTGTGCGTGTGTGTATCCACGTATATCTCTATGTATCGTGGCACTCGGTCGGTTACGACGACAAAGGTTCCAACCTGCTCGTGAAAGTAACGTGCAAGTGGCTGAGCACTCCACAGACACGTGTACCCTTAACGTAGTTCTCGGAGAGATTCAGCGTGACACAGGTACATCAGAAACAGACAGAAAGAGTGAGAGAAAGTTGTGATGAAAGAGTACAGCAGGGTTCGTCACCATCCCCTGCCAGAGCCACGTGGAGCTTTAAGTGCTTTCAATCAATAAATACAACGCCCGGTCTGGGAATTGAAACCGCGATCCAACGATCGCGAGTCCACTGCCCTAACATCTGGACCATTGCGCCTCCACTATGTGTGTGTGTGTGTGTGTGTGTGTGTGTGTGTGTGTGTGTGTGTGTGTGTGTGTGTGTGTATAAGAGGGGTGACCACTAAGTGGACATCTATTATGTTAGAAGAAGACCACCAGCAAAATTCACTGCAGAGAATTATTTTCTGCAGAATTTTTTCCGGTATTTTAGTAACGATGTAATATCGAATCCAAAAAAAATGAAGAAATGAAAGGCAGAGATGGCGTTGCGAAATTGTAACTCAGAACATGACAAAATATCGCAAGGTTTTCTGACTGATGATCTACCGATTCTGATAATCGCCCACCCTACATGAAGACAATTACATTACAGTAAGGCATTCAAAGCCTGATATTCGAGCGAGGGAAGGCAGTTGAAAACATCAATCTCAATATTTGGCTTAGTACTTTATTTTTTCAACCCTGGACGGAAGAAAGGCATAGTTAACGTCGGCGGGATTTGAACACAAACAAAAAGAGCCGGAATAAATAACGCAAGGCGTTTTGTCCTACACTCTAACAATTCTATTTTATTACCTCCGCCTTCGCTAGGGCGGAGGTGTTGTTTTCAGTCGTGTTTCTTTGTTTGTTTGTCCGTGGACAAGATAACTCAAGAACTGCTGGATGGATTCGGATGAAACTTTCAGGGATGTTTGACCACGTGACTGGCACAGACTAATTAGATTTTGGGATCGATCTGGTCCCGGACAAGGATTCTGGATTATTTTTCCTGTTTTTTACTTAATTTTTGAGAGCGGTCAGGTTCATTTTTAGAATTCTCGCTTGTGAGAGCAGTCGAGTTTATTTCAGATATTCTCATTTTAAAAATCATCTCTGGCCAATCGTTTTGAAAAGACATTGGTGTTGCCTTGGCGGAGGTTTGCGTTTTCTGAGTGATCTTGTTTTTATTGTTTTGGGGGCCCTCGTATCCATAAACCCAGTTACGCTGTTACCATGGCGTAAAAGTGACCCGGATCACAACATTCCCCTTGAACAAAATGTCGATCCATTGCAGGATACAAAGTCAGCAGCTTCATGGGAAAGGGACAAGCCGATTACATCGCTCCATCCCCCACACTGCTTCATTGGTACCCTATTTTATGGAGCCCTGAGGAATTAAAAACTCAGTCGCTCTCGGCGGCATTTGAACTCAGAACGTAAAGAGCCGGAATAGATACCGAACCGCTCAAATGTCAGACGCTCAAATAATTCTGTTCACCCACCGTCCTGAATAGAGCAGAACACCAAATTGAATCTCATGCTCTTTCTTTTTTTTCTTTTTTTTTTCTTTTTTTTAAGTGTCGGATCACAAATTGATATCGAATAAGATATTGTTTTAATGCACGTTTTAATGTTGATGACTGTTGAATATGACAAATAAACTACACACACACACACACACACACACACACACACACACATATATATATATATATATATATATATATATATATATACACACACACACATGCACGTACATGCACATACACGCACATGAACACACACACGCACACATACACACATGCACATACACGCACATGAACACACATGCACAGACACACACATGCAAACACACATGCACACACACACACATGCACACACATCGCACACACCCATATGCACACGCACAACACACCAGCACACACACAAAGACACAAACACACGCACATATAACACACATACACACACACATACACATACAAACACTACACAAACTAGATACACAAACACATACACACACACACATACACACACACATACACACAAACACATACACGCACACACAAACATACACACACACAACACACAAACACACACGCACACACAACACACACGCACACACAACACACATACACACACAAACACTACACACACATACACGCACACACACACACACACACACACACACACACACACACAGAAACGGCTCGCAATTAAACCACATTGAAGCAGTATCAATGCTTTCGTTGATTCAATAAAATGTTTGGATTAGAAAACATTTAACTGAAATTTGTTTTTCGTATTTTTTTTCATCTTCCAAACCTTTTTTTTTCTTTTGTTCCAAATTAATTTGCACCAATTTATACAAAACAAACTACGAAGAAATAAAGACCAAAAAAAAAATAAACACACAAAAAAAGCATGATTATTTTATAATTCATTCTCGTAAATATCTGTTTTTTTTGTTTTTTTTTAATAAATATTTGTCGGCTCAAGTCAATAAAAAAATAAATAAAATTACATGAAAAAATCTGAAACAAGATATAATTTTGTAGGCAAAATAACACAAAATTTAAATTCACAAATATGGCCGCTGATATTAAATGAAGAGTTTATCACGTGTATTACGCAAATTAACTGCGCCACTTCTCTATAACTGCCGGATTTGTTGAGTATATAAACAGATTGGGTGCCCCTCCCTCTGGGATTGGTCAAGAGGTGTAAACGCTGCTGAGCAAATACCCAATATAGTTTTGTAAAACAATTAAGGCAGGGCATAATTTTGTTTTTTCACTATGCGAAAAAAGAGTTAAATTTGCCATATTTGTATATTCACGATATAATTTTGCACACACACACACACACATGTATATTTAATATATGTATTTGTTTTGCAAGATTCTTGATGTGAAATCAAGATTTGAAGCATATATTGTTATATTTTGGAAAGGTCATTTTGCCAATAGACACTGTTTATTCGATCCACACTTTATTCTTCTTATTATTATTATTGAGTGAGACAGCAGCGCATATCTTCAAAGTGGTACTGAGGTACAATATACGAAGCCCAGTATACCCATCATGACTAATAAGAGTACATCAGGCACATGCACCACAACCAGATGTGTGCGACATGGTGACCTTATATCAAGATAAATAGCGCATGACCTTACAGGTGGAGTTCGGTTAGGACTTTCTTCAGGTTGAGTAGCCCATTCCGCTCAAAACGTCCCTTATTTGCAGAGGTGAATTACTCAAACCCCAAAGAATTCCTCTCAACACATGATCAGAGATGCACATATCATCAGCCACCAAGGGACATGCTCAACTGATTAAGATCAAACAACTGACAGACAAATCTTTAGTATTGAACAGAATATTTACTGTAGCCCATCTTTTATACAAAACATATACATGATAACACTTCCATCAGTTCAGACTAGAAGCCATGAGAGCCATTGCCTGGTACTGCATCAGGACAGTATTTTCATTATTATTATTATTATTATTATTATTATTATTATTATTATTATTGCCTTTGCACAGCTTCTAACGTTGGAGATGTATTACAATGTCAGTGTCACCAGTAAACTAAGGTAACACCTTATTTTTCGAGCACCTTCCTGAGTATTCGTGCGGTTCCATGCAGTGCTGTTTTCTGCAAGTGCTCTACCCTTATTGCAGCCCCTATTTGTTCCATGTACTTCTCGAGATTTTTGCTCACTGTTCCCGGGGTTCCGACAATTATTAGTACTACTGCTACCTTTTTCATCGACCACAACTGCTTAACCTCCCTAGCTAACCTCTCATATCTCTCGACTATTCATTCTTCTTTATTGCATACCTTGTTGTCAGCTGAGCATACTATATCTATGATCCCGCATAGTTTTTTTCTTTTTAAATTAAGACTATGTCTGGCTTCCTATTCTCTATCTCATGGTCGCACTGAATCATAAAATCCCATAGGATCTTTGCATTTCTATTTTAGACGATGCCTTCAGGTTTGTGGTCGTACCAAGTTTTTGCTCTGTCAAATCCATACTTGTTGCAAAGTGTCCAATGGACAAGCTTGGTTATATTAATGTGGCGTCTCTTATATTCTTCTTCTTCTTCTTCTTCTTCTTCTTCTTCTTCTTCTTCTTCTTCTTCTTCTTCTTCTTCTTCTTCTTCTTCTTCTTCTTCTTCTTCTTCTTCTTCTTCTTCCTATTATTATTATTATTATTATTATTATTATTATTCAGCCAACAAAGTGACACTAGGGTCCAAATATATGAGGCCCATTATACCCATCATGACCTACTCGTCTGATAAGGGTACACCAGGCACATGCATCACAACCATATGTGCATGACATGGTGATCTCATATCAAGATAAACAGCGCATGACCTTGCAGGTGGGGCCCAGTTAAAATTTTCTTCAGGTCGAGTAGCCCATCCCGCTCAAAACGTTTGTTTAAGGATGTTGAACAAAACACCCATGTTTCCAGAGGTGAATTACTCAAACCCCAAAGAATTCCTCTCAACACATGGCTATGATGCTCCCCCACTACTTCTGCTCGTGATCAGGGATGCACATATCGCCAGCCACCAAGGGACATGCTCAACTGGTTACGGTCAAACAACTGACAAGAAAATCTGTGGTATTAAGCAGAATATTAGCTGTAGCCCATCTTTTGTACAAAGACAGAACAATGTACATGATAACACTTCCAATCAGTTAAGATGAGAAGCCATGAAAGCCACTGGTACTGCATCGGGGCATTTATTATTATTATTATTATTATTATTAGTAGTAGTAGTAGTAGTAGTAGTAGTAGTAGTAGTAGTAGTAGTAGTAGTAGTAGTAGTAGTAGTTTATTTGTCAGGGTTCTTTCATCATACATTCTGTAGCCTCTCAAAGGACACTCTGTTTTTTTCTTCTTTGTTTCTCCTCTTTTCTCTGGTCTTGTTTTGTCTATTTCATCTTGTTTTATTATGGACTAGCAGAGACACCCAGCGTCGTTCGGGATTAAAATGGTATAGTTTATTTATATATATATATTACAGTTATGTTGAAATAGGTGAATCGGGAAAGTGCAGCACTGACGACAAAACATTTGTGGAGTAAATGATGGTCTAATCCGACTTTGCGACATGTAATACATTGGAGGATTCCAAGTGCTAACCTATCATGGAAAATTGGGGATGAAGGTATGTAATTTTCTAACCCACCGAAAAGCTCAGTGGAATACTCTCCTTTGAGGCGGTCATCGCTACGTCTAACACGACCCGTCGTATGGTTCACAGTCAAATGAATGGAGGTGTAATGGAGATATTTTAGGTAAATGGGTACATTCTAGAAATGGGTTGCAATGGGAGACGGTAAGGAGCTGGTAGTGCTTGCAATCTTACCTTACCGCCCGAGCAGCACATGCCATTAGTTTCATTTGGAAATTTGAAAGCTTTGCAGAAACGACAATTTGAGTGTAGCACACCATTTTGTACAGAATTATCATTTTTATAGGAATAGGATGGATCATATCTGAAAGCAGCTCCTGGTGTTGCGAAGAGCGAATTTGCATGTGATCTATTTCTGAGAGCTATTGTATTGGACCTTTGTCTAATCTGGCGTATTAAACATTGTTCTAATGATTCAGCATTAAGTATTACAGCATGCCTTAGCTAATATTGGGAAAATCTCATCTCCCTTCTCTCTTGAGACTGACGTGCTGCGGCATGCATCTGCTGACCTTGAGAAAGCCTTTGTTTTCTGTAATCGTCCTCGCTTTATACGTGTTTCTGGAGGGATTACGTCTTTTCTTTGGTGGCATATTTTTCAATATTGTAAGCAAAAAATTATGAACATAGAAAAAATATACATTAATCTCTATTTTTGTAAGCAATTGTAAATATATATTATACCGTAAATATGTATTGTTTTAAAGGAAATGAATATAAAATTTTGTATTGACACTGGCCAACTCACACTTCATGCATGTCAGTCGTCCACAAAGTATATAAAACAAGCAACACACAACAAGGAGAAAGAGACAAAAATAAAATAACACTGGGGGCGGTGTTTCGAAATATACCATCAGTTTTGCCCCGACATCTCGATTTTTAAGAATACTAGCGTACCCTTTTAAATGCTAGTGCATTCAATCGAGATTTGGGATTTGAAATGAAGGAATCCAGCTGCACTTTACTTTCCAATTTGGCGTTTATTTGTTCCAAACCATCCTCATACCATTTCCAGGGAAAGCTTCTAAATGAGAATTTAAGACTAAGCAAATATTTAACAATTAATTATTAATTACTAAGCATTTAAATCAATGCAATCTATTAATTATTAACCTGCAGATTATTCCTAAGTAAAGTATAATCGTATTATTCTATATACTGTTCAAGACGGCGAGTTGGCAGAAAGGTTAGCACACCGGGCGAAATGCTAAGCGGTATTTCGTCTGTCTTTACGTTCTGAGTTGATAAATTAAGTAACAGTACCGCACTGGGGTCAATCTAATCGACTGGACCCCTCCCCCAAAATTTCGGGCTCCGTTCCTAGAGAAGAAAATATTCTATTGTCTTCTATCTTCTACTTGTTTCAGTCATTAGACTGCGGCCAAGCTGGGGCTCTATCTTCGAGAATTTAGTCACAATCTTGAGGTAGTTATTTCGATTCCTGGACTGAGCTGTGTGTTGTGTTCTTAAGCAAGACACTTTATTTCACGTTGCTCCAGTTCACTCAGCTGTAGAAATGGGTGCCAAACTGTATCGGCTTTTGATTTTCCCTTGGATAACTTCGGATGTTTCTCTCTCTCTCTAGATATATACATATATATATATATATATATATATATATATATATATATATATATATATATATACGAGGGTGAGTCAAAAAGTAATGCCATTTTCTGTATTTCATGTGAAGTTTTTGGTAAAAATAACTGAAAATTTTCCCAGTTATAAATGATTATATCATTTACGTTCTGAAAAATTTTGTTTCTTACTTTTCAAGTTTTTAGACTGGTAAGGAAAATTCAAAATGACTGCCCCCTTAGAGTTACGTCAAAAACAAAGAGCAGTGATTGAATTTCTTGTTGCTGAGGGGAAAACCCCTATGAACAGTCACCGACGATTACAAAATATCTTTGAGGGTTTGCGAGCCAAACATCATTCCAGTAACGAGAAAATCAAAAGAGTAGTGAAAAAGTGGCTCAAAGAACAGTCAACAGATTTTTACGGGGCAGGGATACATGCTCTCATTCGAAGGTGGAACATTGCTATTGAGAGAAACGGTGACTATGTTGAGAAGTAGGGATGTGATCCACACAGGACCAGCTTCATTTTGATGTATGATACATGTTCCTGTGTTGGTAATTATACCTGTCCTAAACAAAATGGCATTACTTTTTGACTCACCCTCGCATATATTTATGTCGGGCTTCATTCAACTTCTGTCTTTTATATCCATTCCCAAGGTGCTACGTAGTGGGACTGAACCTAGAACCTCACATCCATGCCTGCGTCTACTCATGTGTGTGCGTGTGTACATCCTAATATTATATAAAAGTATGCATATATATACATGCTTAGATAGATACACTCACACACACACACACACACATATATATACATTCTTATGGCTTGAGGTTAAATTATAATTATCAAAATAAAGATTAAAATAGTACCGTTTCTTTAAACCTTTGTAAATCTACAGGAACATTTCCCGAGTTATCCATCTTGCAGGATTAAAATCCTTTTTCTTAATTTTCCCGAAATTTAGGATATTTGCTTTCTATATATACATATGTGTGTGTGGTGGGGTGAAAGGCTTCCACTTCTTCCAACCAAATTGTCTCACAAAGTTTTTAGTTGACCCGGAGTTGTAGGGGAAGTCATCCTAGATGTCACTCTGTGTCAACCCTTACACGCCAAGTGCTACTAAACCACATAGCCAAGCCAAGCATGCACTCATAAGAAAAACATTGGTAAACAACAATTCTATCGTATACAGCGGTGGTTCCCAAACTGGGGTCCGCGGATCCCTGGTGGTCCGCAAAGGTAATACTAGTGAGCTGTGAACGAAGTTCAAATTTTCATTCATATATATATATATATATATATATATATATATATATATATATATATATAAATATGCATATGTATGTATATGTATATATATGTATATATATGTATATATATATATATATATATATATATATATATATATGTGTGTGTGTGTGTGTGTGTGTGTGTGTGTGTGTGTGTGTGTATTATGTATATGTATATGTATATATGTATATATATATATATATATGTATGTATATGTATATATATATATATATATATATATATATATATATATATAGATATATATATATATATATATATATATATATATATATATATACATATATACATATATATATATATACATATATATATATATATATACATATATATATATATATATATATATATATATATATATATATATATATATATATATATATATATATATATATATATATATATATATATATATATATGTATATATATATATTAGACAGAATGAGATAACATATCCAAGGTTGTGATGTGTTTTCAGAACATTTATAATGAAATAGTCTTACCGCTGTTTCCGGGATATTATGGATGTCCCTTCATCAGAGACGGTGTGAGAAAATGTGAGTTCATATTATTGTGGAAAAGATATGGAATATTGAGGGAGATAAGAGAATGAAAGTAGAAATAAGATATATAAAGATATTGTAGTTATATTGTAGATACATAAAGATATTGTAGATATTGTGAGAATCTAAAAACACGCTGATGAGAGATTAGAGGACTCTACTGTTGCAAATAATTTGTATAAAAGTCGAAAATTTTAGGAAAACAAAACTAGAATTCCACTAAAGTTTTCAGTGCAACACCACACACACGCACACAGACATACATACACACATACACATGCATATGCGCACGAATATGCGTGTACGTATGTACATCCCTATATTAGATATAAGTATACATACATGCATATATGCATGTATATAGATAGATACATATATAGATACATAAATAGACACACACACACACACACACACACACACACATATATATATATATATATATATATATATATATATATATATATATATATATATCCATACATGTTCATATGGGAAGAGATTAAATTATAATTATCAAAATAAAAGATTAAAAGATTACAATTGCTTTAAACCTTTGTATATCTACAGGAACATTTCCCAAGTTATCCATCATATGCACGATCTTGCAGGATTATGAATCCATTTTCTCAACTTTCCCAAATATTTAAAATATTTACTTTCTTAAAAATGTCTAATTCTTAATGCGTCTCTTTTTAGCCACCATACATACGTATATGTACATATATATGCGTGTGTGTGTGTGTGTGTGTGTAGTATATTTGTGTTTGTATTAGAAGTCCGACATTAAAAAGGCAAAAAAGCGTGATAGAAAGATTTGTCATAAATAAATGCTCATATCTGGATTGTGAAAACTAAATCGGTAAGGAAGGAAAGAAAAAAAAAAAAGACAATATCCTTATGGCTAAAGAAGAAATCTGAAAAAAAAATTAAATTAAAATGAACAACGCAGCTTAATAATAGAAGAAAATGCAGCGCTGTGGTTCACAATGATTATTATTTACGTTTGTTTATATAATTTATGTCATTTATAAATTATTGTTATCGTTTTCAAGTTTTACTGAATATATATCATAAGCATTAGTGAAGCTATACGTTGCATTTATGTTTAGATATTACTGGATACGAATTTGTCGTGAAGTTTTGGAAAATAGTATTTTGATTTTCCGCCTCCACTTATAATAAAATGTTTGCTACTGAGAGGGAAATTCTTCATAAAAAAGTAATTTTAATAGCTGAATGTCAGCAGAAAGCCTTTTTCCTTTTTTCCTTTTTTTTTCTTTTTTTTTTTTTTTTCAATCCGTGTTGATTTGACAGGTTTTATACAGTCGACAATTAAAAGTATTTTCATTCCGTTCCTTCAATTTAATGTTATTGTTCATGTCAACTTTACATACAACTTAATAAATTCATCTTACTATTGTAAATATTTCAAACTTTCAAACTCCTATTCAAGAATAATGTAGGGAATAAAATAATCGATAACAAACTTTAACGGTTTGAAAGGAGAAAAAAACACGAAATATTTAAAAGGGATTTATATATAAAAATATATATAAACACTTGGAAAGTTTCGATTCTGAGTTACGTCTAACGATGGTATGAAAATCTTGAAATAAACATGAGGATATTTTAATTTCTATTTTTAAATTTAGTTGTAAAGCATAGCCGTATGGATAGGAAGCAAAGTTCTTTCTGTACCACCACGCCAGCGCCTAATTTTGATTATAACTACATGGGTAACGGGTAAAGACCTCCTTCGGTCTTGAATGATCACGGGTTGCACCTAGAAATTTCTCTCCGAGGCACAAGTCCGGGCAAGGTTGTTTATGGAAGTCCAGCATACCAGCTTCCCCTTTCCATGCCACCGATGTTATCCATAGGAAAGGCAAAGGGGCCGATACAACTTGGCACAAGTGATGTCACAACTCATTTCTACAGCTGAGTGAACTAGAGCAATGTGAAATATAGTGTCTTGCTCAAGAACACAACACCCAGCTCGGTCCAGGAATCGAACTCACCACTTCATGATTGGGAGCCCGACGCTCTAACCACTAAGTACATGGAATGCAGATAATAATTCACTTAATATAATAAAGCAAACAATTTTCATTAATTAACATTAATATGTTGGTAATAAACAAAAATTATTATCTTAATGATGAATCTTATCGAAAAATGTAAGGGAGACAAACTAGAAATTTTGATTATTTCGATTAACTAAAACAGGAGAATGCGGTGAAGAATAAGTCTGATATTTGACAGTATGGTAACAAATCTGGATATATCCAGCCTTATTAGATGTCATCAGTGGGATAACGGATTAGACGGTGCTTCGCTGTAGAGGTCTAATAGGACTGAAACATACCTAGGATTGTTAACGCACTACCAAATTAATTTCCTACAACGTTTTATTTTAATTAATCTAAACCCGTTTGATTCCAGTTTTACACGGATGGACTCTCATAACCATTTGACGTTTAAAAAAAAAACTTATTACATATATAGGCGCAGGCGTGACTGTGCAGTTAGGAGAGTGTTCCTAACCACATGGTTCCGACCCACTTGAGCAAGTGTCTTCTACTTTAACCTCGGGATATGGTAGACGGAAACTGAAAGAAGCCCGTTGTATATGCGTGTGTGTATGTGTATCTGTCTATCTTTGTCCCCATTCCCCACCGCTTGACAACCGGTGTTGGTGTTTATGTCCCGTAACTTAGCAGTTCGATAAAAAGTTAACGATAGAATAAGTGAATAAGTACCAGCCTTTAAAAAAAGTACCGGAATCGATTTATTCGACTAAAAGTTCTTGAAGTCGGTGCTCCAGCACGGTCGCAGTCTAATGACTGACACAAGTAAAAGATAAAAGATAAACGCTACCTTAAAATTGTTAAAATATTTTGCGTATTTCAGAAATATAGTCAATTATTTCACATTGGCTTTGACAAGAAAATCTAATCTGGACCCCCGAAGGGCTATATTGACCCCAGTTGAGAATCACTAATCTAATGTAATCTATTATAATCACTAATCTAATCTATTATATTTTCTTGGTTCACCAATTTTACCACCAATTTTTATCCACATAATCCAGAGGCATCAAATGTTTTGCATATGGTGGACAGGATTAATGCTGGGTATGGTGAATATTTTGTTGGAGACTACACGTTGAATAGTATTGTTGCTTCGTGCACGGTAGATATCGCGCTATACAGAATAGAAGGGTAGATGAAAATGCGCTCAAACTACAGGGTAGATAGTATCGTTGCTTTCAACGTGTTAGATATCGCGTTATGCTCAGCAGTAAATCAGATGAAGATACAGATTTCGTAAACCTTTGATTTTATTTAATTCGTATCACAATTATCAGTGAAGGCACGTGGCTCAGTGGTTAGGGCATTCGGCTCGCGATCGTAAGAACGTGTGTTTGATTCCCAGCTGTTCGTTGCGTCTCTTTATTTCACACTGCTCTCGTCCATTCAGATGGCAAAAATGAGTTATACCTGTAATTCAAAGGGGCCAGCTTTGTCACTTTCTGGGTCGCGCTGAATCACCCTCGGGACTATGTTAAGGGCAGGCATGTCTGTGGAGTACTCAGCCACTTGCACGTTAACTTCACGGGCAGTCTGTTCTGTTGATTGGATCAACTGGAACACTCGTCGTCGTAACCGACGAAGGTTCAGTATTTTTATGAAAGCACGTAGCTTAGTGGTTAAAGTATTCGGCTCAAGATCGCAAGCTCACGAGTTCGATTTCCGGCGGTGTGTTATGTTCTTGAGCAAAACAGTTTATTTCACGCTACTCTAACGGCAAAAATGAGTAGTACCTCTAATTCAAAAGTGCTAGCCATGTCACATTCTGTGTTACGCTGTATCTCCCTCACGTTAAGGGTACATGTGTCTGTGGAGTGCTCATCCACTCGCATGCTAATTTCACGAGCAAACAGTTGCGTTGATGGGATCAAGTGGAGCCCGCATCGTCGTAACCGACGAATGGCCAGTTAGTTTCATAATTACCTTAACAAACGCTCGAATAAAAATCAATCAGGACACCTCGCTGGCTTTTTGTTTTGTCTTTAATGACAAAACGTATTTTCTATAGCCTTATACAAACCAAGAAAGTTTCCGCAAGCGACATTGTTGTAGACACAAGTTATACGATCGAATTTTGAATACCGTTGATTTTTAATATTGAATAATTTTCTTTTGAAAATAACAATGCAATATTTATCTCAAGTAATCAGTGATCGAATTTCTTTATTGAAACAATGGTACCATTCGATTACTCGAGATTAATAAATAAATTTAACAATCTTTCTACATATCTTAAAACAACATTTTGACTTGCCTTCATTTTATCGTCTGCATTGACACACTGTCCATCTGTCTCTTTTTCTCTCTCTCTCTCTCTCTCTCTCTCTCTCTCTCTCTCTCTCTCTCTCTCTCTCTCTCTCTCTCTCTCTCTCTCTCTCTCTCATCTCCATCTTCCCTTATAATTTTTATTCTTAAGGCAACATTCTTCTTTCTTTTCCGCTCTCACTACGCCATTTTATTTATCTTGCTGCCTCTGCCTGTTTCGAACGATAATCTTGCCTCTTTTTTTTTTTTTCTCTTTTGTTACAATTATTTTTCTTTTGAATATAAATATTATGTTACTAAATAAATTTTCAAGTATTTCTAATGAATTAAAATATATTGAAACAAGCCTATAATATGTAATTAACAATTTATACATACATACGTACTTACATGTAAGACGCAGGAATGTCTGTATGGTAAGCAGCTTGCTTCCCAACCACATGGTTCCGGGTTCAGTCCCACTGCGTGGCACCTCACGCAAATGTCTTCTACTATGACCTCGGACCGACAAAAACCTTGTGAGTGGATTTGGTAGACAAAAACTGAAAGAAGCTCATCGTGTATATGTATATATAAGTGTGTGTGTGTGTGTGTATATGTATATATATATATATATATATATATATATATATATATATATATATATATATATAATAGAAATATGTTACAAAAACAAAATAGAAACTACACGTGGAAATGTAAGGGGAAAGTAAGCAGAGAAATAAGCGAAAATGCACATTGGAAATCAAAAAAAAGTAAAAGCTTTTTATGAGAAGTAACGATAGATATATACAATTAGGTGAACTGAGGTAGGAATAAAAGTAATAAAAGTCATTATTGTGAATTGTTAAAGAGATTCAAAAGCATACCGGTTTCGTAATGTTACTAATCATTGCTTTGAATGCACACCGTTACTGAACGGTGTCAGGTCTACTAGTCCCTGACTAAAAGGATTATGTGTAAGGGAGGTAAGTACTTCTGGATTTGGTGCAATTAGGGTAGATATAGATCTATATATATATATCAGACAGCAACAAAATACTTATTTAATATTTCAATAATATAAGCTAGCATAATACAGTTAGTGCGGCAGCCGGATTGTGCAGCACAGCGTGAATTGTTCGACATACGGACAGGTCGTGTAAGGACCGGTTGCGGTAAAGATTACACCAGAGCGTCTCTGAACAACATGAACTGTCACAAACTAGAACCATAAATATTTTTATGATAGATCGCTGACCATGATAGATCGCTGACCACTACACACATTTTTTTCTCTCCTTGTTTCTCTCCTTGTTTCTTTCTGTGTTCCTTTCTGTGGAAGAGCACAGGCTCGAAACGTTAAAGACTTTTTCAATTCCCGAACGTTATACTAATACATCTATTTGTTTTCTAAACCACCTGTCTTCGTCTGTTGTTGTTTTTTGTGAATTCTCCCTATATATATATATATATATATATATATATATATATATATATATACATACATTTATATGTGTGTGTGTGTTTGTCCCCCTCCCCCAACATCGCTTGACAACCGATGCTGGTGTGTTTATGTCCCGTAACATAGCGGTTCGGCAAAAGAGACCGATAGAATAAGTACTAGGCTTACAAAGAATAAGTCCTGGGGTCGATTCGTTCTACTAAAGGTGGTGCTCCAGTCAAATAACTCAAACAAATAAAAGAATAATAGTCAATAAGAATGTGTGTGGTGGACTCGAGCGAAAGGATTAGAGACAAACACTTACCGCTCTGGCCAACCGCTCATTAACTTTTTCAAGTACCACTTGAAAAGGAAGGTGAGAATGGAGAGGTAGGTTTTGTATCGTGAAAGTTGTAAAAAAGGGTGGGTGAATGTAGCAAAGATGGTGCGAGTGACGAACCCACTTTGAGCATGATCCTGTAAATCGAAAAAAGAGAGAGATAGCGCACTTTGCTCTCGTGTTTATTCCCTCCCTGCCTGAAGATACCGTGATCTTTTCCGTAGGCTTTTCTTTTCAGGTAAACCTAATCTTGCATTTTACATTTTTATATTTCTTGTGATACATGATCCCTTTTGATCGTCTTCTTTTTTTCCCCCCGATCCCTTTTGATCGAAATTTTACCTTTTTTTCTAATTTTACCCCCTTTTTCTTTTGCATTTTCGAAAAGAAAAGCGCTACATTATTTGTATTTGTCCCCTCTTTGTTCAGCCCCTGTGTGGCCAATAAAGAAAGTTATGTATCTATCTGTCTATATATATATGTGTATGTATATATATATATATATATATATATATATATATATATATATATATATATATATATATATATATATATATATATATATATATAAGTAAACAAAAAATGGATCAAGAACGTAACTGGCGACAACAAAATATTCGGACAGTTATATTATACAAAAGGGGACAGGAAAAAACAGGGACGGATCATTAGGAGCTTTATATCCTCAGTCGAGTTCCAGATTATCTCAGCAGTTTCGGCCGTTATATATATATATATATATATATATATATATATATATATATATAACTACCTATCAATCTGTCTATCTATCTACCATTTATCTGTCTATCTATTTATCTATTCATCAATCTATCTATCTATCTATCCATCCGTCCATTTTCTCTCTCTCTCCCTCTATGTATATAGAAAGATTTATACATATATACATATATATATATACTTAAATACTTGGATGTGTATATACATATGTATATATACATATATACAATTATATATATATATATACATATATATATATATATATATATATATATATATATATATATATATATATATATATATATATATATATATATATATATATATATGTTTGTATGTATATATGTTTGTATGTGTGTGTGTGAGTATATATTATATATATATATATATATATATATATATATATATATATATATATATATATATATTCGTGCATGTTTTCGAGAATAAGTATTAGCCTTAATGAACTAAATATACCATATTTTGTCGGCGCAATACGTTGAGTACCCCCCGCTCTTTCGTTAACAAACACCAGCATTTGACTTACAAACATACATACGTACATACATACATAAACACATATATA
>NC_142953.1:21512367-21519867 GCF_046866305.1 Octopus bimaculoides | reverse complement strand
GTTCTTGAAGCATGACCAGTAAACAAGTGTCACCTTAGTCTGCTGGCTGCAGACAGCTGACACTTTCCAACACACCCAGCAAAATAAGCTGTGAGTTTTCATATAATAATAATAATAATAATAATAATAATAATAATAATAATAATAATAATAATAATAATAATAATAATAGGAACAGCACCGGGCTGAATAACAGAAGAAATAGCACCGGGCTGAATAACAGAAGGAACAGCACCGGGCTGAATAACAACATGGATGTGCTACACCGGGCTCCCTATACAAAAACAAATCTAATCCAATAACATCGATGGAATTAGGCAAAAGAACCGGTGGAAGATTTGAAGGAAGCGGTCTTTTAACGAAGATAATTTAAAAAAAAAAAATTTTTATTCTTAAAAAATGAAATTTCACTGCCATACAAAGCACAGGTCCTCCTATGCACGATGTCTCAATGAAACACGTGCGATTACACACGCAAAACCAACACCGGAAAGTTTACAAACTATATAAAAAAGAAATGGAACAAAATAGTAAGTACATATATTGAATAATTACGCATACACTCGAACGTGTACACAATGATATATACGTTTTGATACCCATAGAACTACACATGCATCTTAATGTTTACACAACTACGTGAAAATCACAGGACACACTCACGCATACGAAAACACATATCACAAACGAAGCAAAACCAAAACATTTTTTTCTTCTTTATTTATTTTCATTCTGTGAACAAACACAGACAGAGTGGACCATTCATAAGTTTAAAACGCCACACACACACACACACACACACACACACACAAATACACTATGCCCGGAGATAAATCTATCAACAAAAAAAATACAGATGAATACCGATCTGCTAGCCTTAAAAAACTACGCTACGAGCAATGTTTACATGCTGAGAACTCGGTGACGGTGTTGTCTCAAAAAACTGACCCTAAACAGACAAATCCGTCCCCTAATGTCAACGCCAAAGCTCGTCATGCCTCAATGATAACAAAGCAGATCACAAACCAGATTGGTCGTCGACCGAATCACAAAGGGCCACTTACTCGAAATAGATCTGCTAGCCTTAAGAAGCTACGTCACGAGAGCTCGGAGACGGTGTTGTCTCAAAAAATTTACCCTAAACAGACAGATCCGTCCCCTAGCGTCAACGTCGAAGCTTGTTATGCCTCACTGTTAATAAAACAAAATACAAACCGGAATGGTCATAGACCGGATTATAAAGGACCAATTACTCGGATAATGAACCAGATCCGAGACGAGAAATCTGCTACTGGTTCAAATCTTCCCGACACACAGGAGCTGGAAGTACCCCACAACCGGAATATTCCAACAGATGGCCATCCATGCTCGTCATCAAATAACCAAAAGAAAAAGAATGAAAAATGGTCTAGGGAAGATAATAAAGAAGTTCTTACAGCCTTCTACCATGCCATATATTTCCCTACAGATAAATCTAATACTGTACAAACCTACTTAAACTGGAGACAGAAACACCTTGAAGTAAGACCCTACATAGACAGTAACAAACTTGCCAACGTAAGAAGAAACATTATGAAAAAAAAAATTACTAACTGAAGTAGAGATTGACCAAATTAAACAAGCAGTAAGGGATAAAAAGAATGAAACTGCAGCTAAAGAAGATACTACAGAGGAAATAATTATAAACCAGCCCAAGGCTGATGAAAATACAGTAATGATTGAAAGAGTTAAGGTAACTGATAGGCAAAGTGAAATACTCTCTGAACCAACCATAAACACTAAGGCAGGTGAAAATCAAATAGATGAAGAAAGTCATACAGAAATCGACACAACAGAACTACATGATCTAAAAAATCAAATCATGATTGAATGGCTGAAAATTAAAGAAACTAGTATGAATGAACGCGACACTCTCCCCAAAATTCGCAATTCTAACCAAAACCTGAAAATAATTGGTAAAATCCGCCTTGCACTTAAGGATATAATTTCAGCTAATGATGTTGATATTACAGATCTCAACCACCTGTACTATGCATCCGCAAGAATCTCAACGATTCTATGTGGTGAAAAGATTAGAAAAAGACAACACTCGCACAAAAAGCCTTCTTGGCAAGAACGCATTCAACACCAAATTAAGCTGCTTAGATCTGACATAGAATGTTTGAAAAGCCTTAAATTTTACAAGAGTATCAAACCTACAAAGACCCAAAAACTGAAGAAAAAATATAATATGAAAACCATAGTTGACATTGATGCCACCATAGAAACCATCAAGCAAAAGGTATGTGCTAAAGCTGCCCGCATAGCAAGGTATGAAAAGCGTGTTAGATTCTTCCGAGATAATAACATGTTCAAAAATAACCACAAAAATTTCTACAGGAAGATAGGGAAAACACCAGTAACAATAAAGTCTGTCCCATCAAAAGAAGAAGTGCAAGAATTTTGGAATAAAATCTATGCAGAAGATAAAACACACAATGAAAAGGCCCCTTGGATTGATAGAATATCTACAGACCTAGACTCCTTAGAGGAGCAAAAGTGGGAGGGGGTCAAGGTAGAAGATATAAGATCTGCTCTCAGGAGGTCAAGCAAATGGAAGTCTCCAGGAAAGGATAAAATTCCTAACTTCTGGTTGAATGCCTTCCCAGAAAGCCATGAACTGCTAACAAAACTTTACAACGATGTTTTGCAAAATCCTAGTTTGATGCCCTCTTGGCTAGTTAATGGTTTAACATTCCTGCTTCCAAAAAATGAGGAAACAAATGAACCAAAAAATTATCGCCCCATAACCTGCTTAACAACAATGTATAAGACGCTAACATCTGTCCTAACCGAGTACACCTATAGTTTTTTAATAGAAAGTAGCATATTCCCTAATGAGCAAAAGGGATGTAAACGTGGATCTTATGGTTGTAAAGATCAGCTACTCATCAATAAGATGATCTTAGAAGATTGTCACAAGCGCCAGAGAAACTTGTCAATAGCCTGGATAGACTATAAAAAGGCCTTTGATAGCCTACCACATAGCTGGATTAGGAAATGTCTGGAAATGTATAAAATAGCTCCTACTCTGCGAAACTTTTTATCTGTAAGTATGAGATCATGGAGAACCACACTGATGTTGAACAATGACAATGAATCTCTAAATGCTGGAGATGTAAGAATTTCATGTGGCATTTTCCAGGGTGACTCACTATCACCACTCCTCTTCTGTCTAGCCCTAATACCGCTCTCAAAATTGCTCAATGATGCACAGTATGGTTATAAAATATTTGATAAAAATATAAATCATCTCATTTACATGGATGATTTAAAGCTCTTTGCAAAAAATGACCAACAACTCAAATGCCTACTAGCGATTGTTAAACAATTCAGTGATGACATCAGGATGCAATTTGGCCTTGATAAATGTGCAAAAGCTACCTTTATCAAAAGAAAAATGACAAATACATCTAACGTGAACCTTGACCAGCAAAACGTCATAAAAGAGTTAGAACCAGCGGAGAGCTACAAATACCTAGGGGTAATTGAAGGGGACAATATCAAGCACTCAGTGATGAGGGAAAGGATCAGAAGAGAATGTTATCGCAGGGTGAGAGCAATACTGAAGACAGAGCTGAACGCGAGAAACAGGATCGAAGCTATCAATGCTCTAGCCATACCAGTCGTGACTTACAGTTTCAATATCGTTAACTGGTCAATTACTGAAATATGTAATGTTGACAGAAAAATACGAAAACTGTTGACAATGCATAGAATGCACCACCCTAAGGCAGATATAGAACGTCTTTATCTGCCAAGAAAAGAGGGAAGACGAGGACTTCTACAGCTGGCATTATCAATGAAGGTAGCCACAATTGGCCTAGACACCTATCTGAAAAACTCTGAGGACTGGATGCTAAAACTTGTCTTAAAATATGAAAGCAAGAAAGCATCTTACTCAGTAACAAAACAGGCAAAGGACTATCTAAGTGAATTCCAATTGCAACAAATTCAAGAATTAGACGAACTAGAAACACCTGCAGAAAAAGCTAAGCGCTTGAAAACCCGTGCAAAAATTGCTGCCGTAGATATTATGACTGAAAAATGGCATGGAAAACCTCTCAATGGCAAATACCCAAAGAGAGCGAATAATACAGATATTGACAAAGCCCTTACCCACCAATGGTTAATGGCCTCTGGCTTAAAATTAGAAACAGAGGGGTTTATCATAGCAGCCCAAGATCAATGCCTACCTACAAAGAACTACCAGGCCAACATATTAAAGAACGGCAGCTCCCCATTATGTCGTATATGCCAACAACAAAATGAGACCATCGATCATGTTGTCTCCATGTGCAGTCTGCTTGCGCCTACAGAGTATCTCAACAGGCATGATAGAGCTGCACAATATATTCACTGAGTAATATGCAAAAACCTGGACTTGCCCCATGATAAAAACTGGTGGGAACACAAACCACCCCCAGTACTTGAAAATGATCACATTGCACTCCTCTGGAACTTCACCATTCAAACTGACAGAAAGATAGACGCAAATAGGCCAGACATCATACTGAAAGACTTCAGACAAAAATCATGCCTCCTCATTGATATGACTGTCCCAATCGATATAAACGTATCTGTCAAGACCTACCAAAAACTGAGAAAATATAAAGATCTTGAAATAGAAATTAGCAAAATGTGGAATCTGAAGATGAAAACAATACCTATTGTCATAGGTGCCCTGGGAATGACAGCGAAACGGGCTGATTACTACCTAGCTCAGATACCAGGAAACCCCAAAATGGCTGAAGTTCAAAAGATAGTGCTCATGGGAACTGCCCATATCCTACGTAAAATATTGTCTATGTGATCTCAAATTTTAAAGCAAAAACATAATTTTCTTATGGTTTCTTAAACATTCACTTGAACAAAACTGTACAAATCCAAATATATGGTACCCTAGGCATAACACCTACATAAACTTCTAACTTGTTGTCTCTTGAGGTCTCTGGGTAAGACTTGGATCCAACTTGTACAAATGCAAAACAAAAGTCAAACATAAAATAATAATAATAATAATAATAATAATAATAATAATAATAATAATAATAATAATAATAATAATAATAATAATAATAATAATAATAATAATAATAATAATAATAATAATAATAATAATAATAATAATAATAATAATAAGGGTCTTATACAGCTGGAAAACTATTATAAAATAACCACCATAGGACTGCAAAAATACCTACTCCAGAAGCAAGGAAAACTAATACAAATAGCCACAAAACACGAGCAAACAAAAAAGTGTTTTCAGTATTTAAGGAAGCTGACAAATACAAACAAGAAATCAATCTACCTAACAAATACGAAGACGAAGAAGAAGAAACAACAAAAGCTATAAAACAAATGAAATCCAAACTAAAACTAGAACAGCAACAGACCATGATAAAACGATGGCAAGAAAAGCCCCTACATGGTAAATACTGGGCTAAACTAAATGCAAAAGAAATAGACAGAGAAAAATCCCAGCAATGGTTGAGAAGCTCAGGACTCAAAGCAGAGACTGAAGGATTTTTAATTGCTGCACAAGACCAAAGCCTCCCCACCAGAAATTACCAAAAACATGTAATGAAAAGAATTATAACAAGTAACTGTAGAATATGTGGAGATGGACAAGAAACAATAAATCATATTATCTCTGGCTGCCCAGTCCTGGCAAAGAAGGAATATATTCACAGACATGACAGAGCTGGGACCTATATACACTGGAAGCTATGCTAACACTATGGAATAACAAAAGAAAAAAGATGGTATAAACACACGCCAGAAAAGGTCACAGAAAACGAGAAAGCAACCATACTCTGGGATATGCCAATACACACAGATAGAGAAATTAAGGCCAATAGACCAGATATAGTTGTCAAAGATCATGAAGAAAAAAAATGCTTTCTAATTGATGTATCAATACCAGCAGATGACAACGCTTCCCTAAAAGAAATGGAAAAACTTTCAAAATACAAAGACCTGGAAATAGAGGTAACTCGAATGTGGAATCTAAAAACAGAAACAATTCCTATCATAGTAAGTGCCTTAGGTATAATAAAAAAATTATTCAGACAAATACATAACAAAAACACCAGGACTTACAAATATATATAACATACAGAAAATTGCACTACTGAGCACTGCACACATCCTACGCAAAACACTTTCAATATAGTAACCATAAGAGCATCACAGCAAACCACAGCACATACCCAAGGCGCACAGAGCTGCGCTCGGTAGTGAAGTGAAAGCACGTTATAAAAATAAAACTACTGAACAATAATAATAATAATAAATGCCCTGATGCAGTACCAGACAGTGGCTCTCATGGATTCTGATCTTAATTGATTGGAAGTGTTATCATGTACGTTGTTTTGTCTTGGTATAAAAGATGGGCTACAGCAAATATTCTGCTCAATACCACCGATTTGCTTGTCAGTTGTTTGACCTTAACCAGTTGAGCATGTCCCTTGGTGGCTGACGATTATGTGCATCTCTGATCATGAGCAGAAGTAGTGGGGGAGCATCATAGCCATTGTTGAGAGGAATTCTTTGGAGTTTGAATAATTCTCCTTTGGAAACATGGGTGTTTTGTTTTACATCCTTAAACAAACCTTATTCAGGGACCTTTTGAGCGGGATGAGCTACTCGACCTGAAGAAAATTTTAACTGGGCCCCACCTGCGAGGTCATGCGCTGTTTATCTTGATATGAGATAAACCAAGTCGCGCACATATGGTTGTGATGCATGTGCCTGGTGTACCCTTATCAGACGGGTAGTCATGTTGGGTATAATGGTCTTCGTATATTTTACCCCAGTGTCACTTTGATAATAATAATAATAATAATAATAATAATAATTCGACCAGAAACACACGCATCAATGGTTACGAAGCTCAGGACTAAAAGCAGAGAGTAAAGGTTTCATATTAGCTGCTCAATACCAAAGCTTATTAACCCGGAACTACCAAGCCAATGTGATAAAAAATGGAGCTGACCCAATATGCCGATTCTGTAACGATGAGATTAAAACTAAAGACCACCTAATCTCAGAATTCACCATCCTAAGACAGATATAGAACGACTTTGCCTGCCAAGAAAAGAGGGTGGAATTAACAATGAAGATTGCCACAATTGGCCTAGACACCTACCTGAAAACGCTGATGATTGGATGTTAAAACTTGTCTCAAAGCATGAAAACAAGAAAGCATCATACTCAGTAACAAAACAGGCAAAGGAATATCTAAGTGAATTCTAAATACAACAAATTCCGGAATTAGACGTACTAGAAATAAGCACAGAAAAAGCGAAGCGTATGAAAACACGTGCTAAAACTGTTGCCTAAGATATTCTTACTGATAAATGGCAGAAAAAACCTCTCAATGGCAAATACCCAAAGAGAGCTAATAATGCCGATGTTGACGAAGCCCTTACCCATCAATGGTTAGCGTCTTCTGGCTTA
>NC_142953.1:21489867-21502367 GCF_046866305.1 Octopus bimaculoides | reverse complement strand
AGTTCCATTGATGGCTTGAATCTGTAGTCTTCTAATCAGCCTTTTTCTTTCAGGTTTTGAGAACCCTAATTATTCCAGGTTTTCGTTGAGGCAGTTCGTTACATATTCCAATGCCCCAACAATCACGGGTATGAATCTGAACTTGTAGCCTGGGTGGAGTATCTGAAAATTTCTCAGTAGCTCGGCGTAGTTGTTCTCTTTTTCTCTAATCTTTAGCGTGATGTTGACATCCGCAGGACAGCTGATTTCTACTACTGTACACAGTTTCTCTTCTCTGTCCCAGATTACTATATCCGGTCTATTATGTCTGCACTTTATTGAGGTTTTTATTGGGACATTCCACCAATACTCTTTCATATTGTGAGTGGTAATGGCCTCTACCTCATTATGGGTTTTCATCTCCTTAGCCCCGGGGTTATCCTGTCGGCGGATTTCATTGTACAGTGTCTTGGCCACAACATCATGTCTCATAGGTAGGTAATACCGTGATGACATTTTTGGACAGCTGCTAATGATGTGGGTGATATCTTCGATACTGATTCCACAGAGTCTGCATCGATTATTACATTGTGGCGCTTTCCCCGCCTCTCTGTCCCGTTTGTTAATTAGGAATTTGGTTGCTATTTCTTGTTCTTGAATAGCAAGGGCATACCCTTCAAAGTGAGAGTTGGTGACCCGATTGTTTGTCCACGATAGACTGCTCTGGTTGTCAATGTTGTTATCACCTTGGAGCTTTCTGTTAACGTATCCATGCATGGTCTTCTGCTAGAATGCATTCATCCTCTCCTCTGATGTCATGTTACGGTAGAGTCTTGCAATTTCTTTGGATAAGAGTTCAGGGTTGTCGAATAAGGAATGCTTGTCAAGTAGTTACCTTCCCAATCTCATGATGGTATTTACCTCATGTCTACAGACTTCATCAAGGGGTGCATGTATGTATGTATGTATGTATGTATGTGCAGATTTGTACATTCTGCTTTATGCATGTATTCTTATGCATATAGTTGCATATCTAGACATGCTCATATATATTTAAATGATAAACTTCTGGAAAGTTTTACAGATTTTCACAGTTCTGGTGATGGATTGGATCTGTAGTCTTCGAATTAGCTTTCGCCTTTCTGATTTTCAGAAGCCTAATTTCTCAAAATTGGTATTTAGGCAATGTGTTACATATCCCAGTACCCCAATAATTACATGTATGTATGTATGTATGTATGTATTATGTATGTATGTATGTATTATGTATGTATGTGTGTGTATGTATGCCATCGTTCAGTTTAATTTCAAGATTTCTTGCTAACAGGGAAAGATCCGGTTTCTAACCTAGATCCAAGGCTCCTTCATTTGAATTTCAACATCAATAACAGGATATTTCTGTTTGTATGTATGTATGTATGTATGTATGTATGTATGTATGTATGTACGTATGTATGTATGTATATGTGCAGATTTGTTTGTTTTATGTGAGCATTCTCATGCATATAGTTGGATGTCAAGAGATGCTCATATATATTTAAATGATAAACTTTATACAGTTCCAGTGATCTGAAGTTTTCGAATTAGCTTTCTCTATTCTGAAAGAAGAAGAAGAAGAAGAAGAAGAAGAAGAAGAAGAAGAAGAAGAAGAAGAAGAAGAAGAAGAAGAAGAAGAAGAAGAAGAAGAAGAAGAAGAAGAAGAAGAAGAAGAAGAAGAAGAAGAAGAAGAAGAAGAAGAAGAAGAAGAAGAAGTAGGAGTAGGGAAAGAAGAGAAAGAAGGGCACAAGACTAGCAATTTGAAGAAACGGATAATTCAATTTCATTTTCTCCAAATCTCAACGGATATTTATTTTATCGACCCCAAAAGAATGAAAGGCAAATTCGACTTCAGCAGAATTTGAAAAAATAAAATGAATTAAGATGAAATACGAAATTATATCCACTGTGAGTTCACTTTCTAAATACAGGTAGGCGGATAGACTCCGGTGTCAGTTATTGTAGATTCAACATCACTTCCTGTTTTCTTTATTTACTGTGACAGATTCTACATCAGTTCTTTCCTTTCCGAATATATATATATATATATATATATATATATATAGAGAGAGAGAGAGAGAGAGAGAGAGAGAGAGAAATATAGATATATATATATATACACATATACATATACATACATACATATATATATATATATATATATATATATATATATATATATATATATATATATATATATATACATATATATATATATATATATATATATATATATATATATATATATATATATATATATATATATATATATACATACATATATATACATACATATATATTTATTTATTTATATGCTTTGAATATCGTGACAAGAAAAAGAGTATACAAGTATATTGAAAATTAAATTATTTACTGTGCGTATATATATATATATATATATATATATATACATACAATTATATGTAGATGTTTATGAATATATATATTTATGTATGTATAAGAACATTATGTATGCATGTATATACATGTATGTATTTAATAGGTATGCAATTGTACATGTATATGTCTGTGTATACATGTATATATATATATATATATATATAGATAGATAGATAGATAGATAGATAGATAGATAGATAGATAGATAGATAGATAGATAGATAGATAGATAGATAAGTATATATACTTCTATTTTTCATATGTATGTACATGTGTTTGTTTTCATGCATGCATGTGTGCCTGTATGTATTAAGACATGATTTTAAAATTTGTTGATAAACATGTACAATGTCAAAACAAACATGGCGTCGTCTCAAAATATTGTACTAAGAAACAGAAACCAACATGGTGTAACATTTTTGCTTTTATTTTTGTTTCATTAAACTCTAAACTCTTGTTGGGTTTCTAAACGTTTACTGTTTAAACATTTATTTTATTAGTGGTCTTCGTATAAATATCTGTCCCTACATAAGAACTCGTATCAGAAGAGACAAGAAAGCGAAAGAGATGGAGACAGGGAGAAAGAGAGAGAGAGAGAGAGAGACAGACAGACAGACAGACAGACAGAGACAAAGACAGAGAGAGAGACAGACAGACAGACACACAGAGACAAAGACAGAGAGATTCGGAGAAAGTGTTAAAGGTTAACAGCCACGGAGACAAAATGGCGCCGTTAAATACCACTTAACGCGAACGCAGTAAAATAGATGAGAATTTGATTGGGTTTTTTTAATTAATATTTTGATAATTATTTTTTTCATCGTTTATTCCAGTGTTTGTTTGTTTTTTGGGGGGGAAATTTTCTTTTGGATTTTAATACATTTTAGGACTTATTTATTTTTATTTGTATTTTTAACTGGACTATCTTTCAAGATACAATTTAAGATAGCATAAAAGCTCGATAGGTTGATCTGAACACCAAGCTAGACTTCGACTTGCAATCACAACTATCAAGTAACGCTATATGGATCTTAGCGAATCGACAATGATTAAAATATATATTTGACGTCTGACGGCGTTTATAACTGTCTTTTATTACAAGACTAGTGAATCTATCTTAGGATATAATTAATTCGATAAATTAATAGTTTTAGAAAGAATTAGTTTGCATTTGGCCGATTATTTTTCTGTATATGTCTCACAGATATAAGATTTCAGTATATGACGAAAAGCTGATTGAATTAAAAATGGTTATTGGGAGAATTGTAGCGGAATTCACAATAGAGTAGTTATCATCATCATCTCGATATTTTTTTATTTTATATTTCATTGCTTTCAAATAACCAACATCACAAGATGACAATACAAGGAAGTTTGTAATATAAGGAAATTTGAATGATAACAATGGGCAGAGGGAAACAAAATAATTTATATACATACATGTGGGCCGTTGGCGATGTCTTCTTTTTCTCCTTCTTTGTACTTTTCCCTTTCTTTTTTCTGACGAAGAGCTACTGCTCGAAACGTTAAACTCTCTCCTTTCACCGAGCATTAACTTAATACACTTCTTATACATGTCCTCACATTCGCTGCTTATTATTTTCTCGTTTTTATTCGTTTGTTTGAATTGTTTGTTTATTTGAATTGACAAGATAGATAGATAGATAGATAGATAGATAGATAGATAATATTTATCTGGGAGACAATCGCTGAGGACCGCCCAAAGTGGCACCCTGTCATAACAGATGTCAAGAGGCAGTGATCAAATTCCGAAGACGCCCTTACTCGCCCCGACCCTCTTTTACACCACCCTTGGCTTCAACAGTACCCTGCGCACTTATCAGGGTTAAGAGAGTCAATCACTACACGGATACGAGTTAATGCTAAACTCAGGAACATATAGTATTTAATGTGTGGGGGGGTCCAACTTTCTGGCGGTAATTCTTCATCAGAAAGCTGAAAAATAATTATAGAAGTGTGCATATGTATGGGTGTATGTATGTATGTATATATGCATAAATATATGTTCATATTCGATTAGAGGCTCTGTTAACCTCATGAAGGCATGGTTTCATCCAAAGAAATATTAGTTCAATACCTAGTATGTTTGGGAAAAAAATTCCTTAAAATAATAGGTATATATATATTAAAACATATAATTTATGTTCATATAAAAGAAGAAAAAGAAAATGGAGATTGGGAAGTTAATAATTGTTTAATAACAGCAAATTAATCATCATCCCTTACAGCTGTTTCAATTAATACTCAGTAAATATTAAGTAAATATTAAATTTGTATGACCTGAGCATAATATCTTCTTATATATATATATATATATATATATATATATATATATATATATATATATATATATATATATATATATATATATATATATATATATAAGCAATGTTAATTCTCTAAATGAAGTATTAACAGTAACTGCACGATAAAGTGTAGTACATTGCCACTTAAGTGTGGCTGACCCTTAGGGGTGGATGTTACTGTTGCTTTTAGCCCCAGGAGGACATCTCCTCCAGCTGGCTTATCGACACACTACTGTGTCCTGTTTGCCAAGGGAAGTTATCCCTCCCATCATGATCTGTAGCACGAACGGAGCCGGGTTTCAGGGTTATTTCCCTTCGTCGGCGTCCGATAGCCACTGATCTTTGATGAGAGAGATAAAATCTTGGCAATCTTATATCTACTTTTCCAGTGAAATTCTTCACTGATATCGAAAAGGTGAAAACAGTAACATCCACCCCTAGGGGTCAGCCACACTTAAGTGGCAATATACTACACTTTATCGTGCAGTTACTGTTAATACTTCATTTAGAGAATTAACATTGCTTGTTTTCACCTTTTCGATATCAGTGAAGAATTTCACTGGAAAAGTAGATATAAGATTGCCAAGATTTTATCTCTCTCATCAAAGATCAGTGGCTATCGGACGCCGACGAAGGGAAATAACCCTGAAACCCGGGTCCGTTCGTGCTACAGAACATGATGGGAGGGATAACTTCCCTTGGCAAACAGGACACAGTAGTGTGTCGATAAGTCGGCTGGAGGAGATGTCCTCCTGGGGCTAAAAGCAACAGTAACATCCACCCCTAGGGGTCAGCCACACTTAAGTGGCAATATACTACACTTTATATATATATATATATATATATATATATATATATATATATATATATATATATATATATATATATATGCAGTGTAGAATCAATAAAGATTAAAGAGAACAATACGTGAAAAATGAAGTTTGACAAATATGGCATTACTTTAACGCTTGAAATGTTCAACGATTTGTCTTATCGTTTCGTTTATTACTTTTCTACCAGGAAGATGCAGTAGTTTAATTTATTTGCCACATATACAGGTCGTATTAATACTAATTTTAAGTCATCTCATGTCTCTAAGCTACAAATTGCTAAAATGGTCGTTTGACCCTTAACCACATATAATTCCTATCTTCCGTCACTAGAACGGTTTTGATAAAGTTATGGGGACAACTACGGTAGCTCCTCGTCATATCGCGGTTCACATATCGCGGTTTATTATTTAAGCTTACGTCGATTCCTCTGTGGTGTTGTTTTGCATTTATAATAAAATAAATATATACAAATTATAAAAATTATAAAGTGATAGTATGTTGTCAACTTAATGTGACAGTCCCATAAAAGGGAAGAATGCTACTTTTGTTTAGCCCTAGGAAACACCGTTTCCTGTTGGACTTGACACGTTTCTTTTGTCCTTATGTTTTCAAATTCTTCTCTTTTATGGGACTGTCACTTTAAGTTGACAACATACCATCATTTTATCATGCTGCTACTGCATAAATCTCTGAGAGATTTAGAAATATATTATTTCTATTATAAAAATAATAATAAATATACAGTACTATTTCTACTTCACGAATTTTCCCCTATCGCGGGAGGTTTGGGAGCGTAACACCCGCGTTAGTCGAGGGATTACTGTACTTACTTCTCAGTGTACTGACAAAATATAATTGTATTCTTTAAAATAACAGAAACTGTTAAGATTTCGATACCTGAAAAATATTTGCACTCTGACTTAACATTCTAGTCACATTCTGAAACCGTTCTAGTCCAGCGGTGGTCTGCTCTTGGGCAGGCTCTCTCCAGCACTCTCTCTACATGATCTGGGAAGGCCCGTACCTTTTCTTGCGCCGTTAAGTAAATTACTGGGACTTTGGTCACCATGACTAAACTGGTGATGAATACTAGAGTGGTTTTCCATAGCCTTCTCCAGGCAGGCGGGATTTGAACTCAGAATGTAGAGAGCCATAATAACGTATAATAAATAGCATGACATATATTGAACGGTATAACGTATAATAAAGGGTATAACGTATATTAAACGGTATAATGTATATTAAATGGTATACCGTATATTAAGCGGTATAACATACACTAAACGGTATAATGTATGATAAACGGTATAATGTATATTAAACGGTATAACGTATATTAAACGATATAACGTATAATAAACGGTATAACATATATTGCACGGTATAACGAATAATAAACGGTATAACGTATATTAAACGGTATAGCATATATTAAACGGTATAACATATATAAACGGTATAACGAATAATAAATGGTATAACGTATATAAACGGTATAATGTATAATAAACGGTATAACGTATATTAAACGGTATAACATATATTAAACGGTATAACGTATATAAACGGTATAACGAATAATAAATGGTATAACGTATATAAACGGTATAATGTATAATAAACGGTATAACATATTAAACGGTATAACGTATAATAAACGGTAGAACGTATATTAAACGGTATAACGAATAATAAACGGTATAACGTATATTAAACGGTATAACGTATAATAAACAGCATAACATATATTGAACGGTATAACGTATAATAAGCGATACAACGTATAATAAAGGGTATAACGTATATTAAACGGTATAATGTATATTAAACGGTATAACGTATAATAAACGGTATAACGTATATTAAACGGTATAACGTATATTAAACGGTATAACGTATGATAAATAATAGAACGTATAATAAGGGTTGTAACGTTTTCCCCTCTGCAAGTCTTTCTTCTGCCTATGTCCCTGTCTTCCGGCAATCATCCCCTTACTACTGTTCAAACAGGACATATAGCTTCGGAAGAATTGCGAAAGGTGTCACCGCGGTCCTTTCCCCTAAACTAAACCCGTAAAAAATAAACAAAAACAAGGATCGCAGATTGAATCCACGATAAGGTAGCTCTTCACTTTTAGAACATTTCTATTTCATTTCTGTTTATTACTGAATATCGTTGGGGAAAGTGAAGCCATCACAACGTACGAATTAATTAGACAAAGATTGGCTTTTCTTCATTAAATAAATGAAATTATTTCCAAATTTTTATGGAAATACTCTGGTGACAACAAGAACAACAACAATACACGTGCACACACGTTCAGTGCCATTCACATACACATGTCCACACGCATATATTCACACACATCCATTCACACACACAATCACACACGCGCGTGCATACACTCACACACACACACAGAAAATCACTCACGCTCCTATACACATATACACACCTTCACACACGCAGTCACGCGTACTCTTACACTTACACACACACACACACACTCACATTCACATACACATACATTCACACGAATATATATGTACACACACATTCGCATACGCAACTACTAGCACACACATACTCACAGACAGTTCATACGTACAGCCACAACCACAAATGTATACACTACATACCACGTACAACAACATGCACACACACACATACACACACACACGGCACAAGACAAATACAGCATGCTCCACACATTTCCACACACATTCATACACACAACCATACATATACATTCACATAAATGACGTGCACGAACACAAACACACACACACATAGCACAAGACAAATACAGCATGTCAACACATTTCCACACACACACACACACATAAGCACACACTTACACAACCACGCAACCTCAAAAACAACTACACGTAAAAAGCCACAAAAACACAAGCATTCTGAAAATATTTAAGACATTTTTGTCCCAATGAATACGTGCTGTTGAACGATATTAACGAATTTAGCTTAATCACATGACATATTTTGATATAAAATAGTATAATTACACAGACGAGTCTCTTCTAATGAGGAAACATCCTTTATCACCATTATCATTAGACAACCTACTGAGAACCATTCAATATTTCATTTGGCCCGAAACTTAAACCAGCAAGAAGCCCACCTTGCTTTTCTTCTCTTCGTGGTGTCTCTCTATGAGTTATACATAAAATCGAACGGAATAGTTTATTGTGGTTTCTCGTCTTCGTTAAGAAAGGTTTGTGAAGGCGCGTGGATAAGTCGTTAGTGTATTTGGCTGAAGATCGTAAGGACTTCTTTCAGTTTCCATCTACCAAATCCATTTAGAAGGCTTTTCTCGGCTTGAAACTATTAGGTTGGTGCATAATTATTGCGGCTTTTTCTCAACAAAAACAATAACAACATGTAACAAAAACATCTTTAAATGATTATTCCGGAGCATATACACCATCTACTTCAATTACTGCTTCCCATTTGCTTGGCAGACGGTCAGACTGTCATTTAAAGATGTTTTTGTTAAATATTGTTATTGTTTTTGTTGAATAAAATTTGTTGAAAAAAAGGCCGCAATAATTATGCACCAACCCAATGCAGTGGGACTGAACTCGGAACCATGTGGTTTGAGAAGCAAGCTTCTTACCACACAGTCACGTCTGTACCTATACACTTTACTCTTCCTTAGTGATATTCCTCTTCGAAATGAGATGGCGATGCTCTCTCCCGGTGAATTTGCCAAAAGATAATTGATTGTTGCAAAAATAGCGCCTATAGACTGGATGACAACCCCTGGGTGAGGACTCGTGCTTTTGGGACTAAAAGTGGCCGTGGATATGTAGGACTCTTTGAGTTTCCTTCTCCTGTGTCAGGGGGACAGCATCATCCACATATTCAAATATTTTGTATATTATGAATACTTTTATCTCATTTCATCCTTTCTTTCGTTCGCCTTTTATGCAAGCTTCCAATGTAAAACGTTCACCACTTAATCATGTCTCTATTTCTTATATTCTTCCTGGGCCAACTTGGGGCATTCTGCAACAATATATGTTACTATTTCATCCCAAATTCCACAGTCTTCATTTTTTGCCGACACTCTCTCCCCAAGTTACTTGTTTTCAGCGCTGGATATTGGGTTGCTATAACAAGTCTCTCAGCTTCTTTTTTTCAATTGTCCCTTTTTCAATCAAATCCACATTCCACATACATCCTCCAAACTTAACCATGCGAAGGTTTCTCATCAATCTGTTTAACATCTACTCTTTGAATTTCATTCCTGTTCTTTTCTCCTATTCCACACTTGAACGTCTGTTCTTTATTCACTGCCTTCGGGCATTTTTCCGTGGTGTTCCGCAAACGATCAAGCACGATGTTTCGTTACATCTCCACACACTCTTCTACACCAATTAAACCTCTTCCAACAGGTCTTCAGTTCTTACAATTGTCGTTGTTGTCGTTGTTATTGTGGTCGAGGCGGCGTGCTGGCAGGTTCGTTAGCACGACGGGCAAAACGCTTAGCGGTATTTCGTCTGTCGCAACGTTCTGAGTTCAAACTCCGCCGAGGTCGACTTTAACTTTCATCCTTTCGGGGTCGATAAATTAAGTACCAGTTGCGTACTGGGGTCGATGTAATCGACGATTCCTCTCCCCACAAATTTCAGACCTTGTGCCTTTATTAGAAAATATTATTATTATTATTATTGCTATTATTATTATTATTTATGTTTGACTTTTGCTTTGCATTTGTACAAGTTGGATCCAAGTCTCACCCAGAGACCTCAAGAGACAACAAGTTAGAAGATCATGTAGGTGTTATGCCTAGGGTACCATATATTTGAATTTGTACAGTGTTGTTCTAGAGAATGTTTTCAAATTTGAGATCACATAGACAGTATTTTACGTAGGATATGGGCAGTTCCCATGAGCACTATCTTTTGAACTTCAGCCATTTTGGGGTTTCCTGGTATCTGAGCTAGGTAGTAATCAGCCCGTTTCGCTGTTATTCCCAGGGCACCTATGACAATAGGTATTGTTTTCGTCTTCAGATTCCACATTTTGCTAATTTCTATTTCAAGATCTTTATATTTGCTCAGTTTTTGGTAGGTCTTGACAGATACGTTTATATCGATTGGGACAGTCATATCAATGAGGAGGCATGATTTTTGTCTGAAGTCTTTCAGTATGATGTCTGGCCTATTTGCATCTATCTTTCTGTCAGTTTGAATGGTGAAGTTCCAGAGGAGCGCGATGTGATTATTATTATTATTATTATTATTATTATTATTATTATTATTATTATTATTATTATTATTATTATTATTATCATTGCCTTTGCACAGCTTCTAACGCTGGAGATGTACTACGTTGTCAGCTGTTCACTACCAGTGAACTCAAGTAACACCCCTTATTTTTTAGCACCATCCGGAGTATTCGAGCGGTTCCAAGCAGTGCTGTGTTCTGCAAGTGCGCCACCCTTATTGCAGCCCCTATTTGTTCCATGTACTTCTCAAGATTTTTACTCACTGTTCCCAGGGCTCCGACGATTATTGGTACTACTGCTATCTTTTTCATCGACCACAACTGCTTAACCTCCCAAGCTAACCTGTCATATCGTCTGTACTTTCTTATCGCATACCTTGTCTGCTGGGAATGCTATATCTATGATCCAGCATCGTTTGCTTTCTTTCTCAATTAAGACTATGTCTGGCTTCCTATACTCTATCTCATGGTCGTACTGAATCATAAAATCCCACAGGATCTTTGCATTATCATTTTCAATGATGCCTTCGGGTTTATTTTCGTACCACTTTTTTGCTCTATCAAGTCCATACTTGTTGCAGTGTCCAATGGACAAGCGTGGCTATATTGTCGTGGCGTCTCTTATATTCCTTCTGGGCTAGTGGCGTACATTGGCTGGTAATATGCCATACGGTTTCACCGTTTTGTCCACAGATTCTTCACTTATCACTTTCTGATGCGTTGTCTATTCTGTATTTGATGTAATTGGTTCTTAATGCGTGCTCTTGGGCAGTAGAGATTAGAGCTTCCGTTTCCAGTTTTAAATCATTTTTAGTTATCCATAACCATCTCTCTCTCTCTCTCTCTCTCTCTCTCTCTCTCTCTCTCTCTCTCTCTCTCTCTCTCTCACTCTCTCTCTCTCTCTCTCTCTGACTTATTTTCAACATCCCTATGAGATCTATGAAATTGTCCATGCATTTTTTCTATTATTATTATTATTATTATTATTATTATTATTATTATTATTATTATTATTATTATTATTATTATTATTATTATTATTATTATTATTATTATTATTATTATTATTATTATTATTAAGGTGGCGAGCTGGCGGAATTGTTAGTACGCCGGGCAAAATGCTTAGCGACATTTCGTCTGTCTTTACGTTTTGAGTTCAAATTCCACCGAGGTTGACTTTAACTTTCATCCTTTCCGGGTTGATGTACTGGGGTCGATGTAATCGGCTCATCCCCCTCCGCCCAAATTTCAGGCTTTGTGCCTATAGTAGAAAGGATCACTATTATTATTTCACCTCCTCCTCCTCTTACTACTACTACTACTACTACAATTATTTTCTTAACGTGCCGCGTTCTATTTCTTCTGAGATTTCTTATACAATTTTAAAGTTTGTCCTCAGTCATGTCTAAATCTGATTACATCAGTTGCGAAATTCATTAAACTAGATGGAAATTGTTGTTTTACAGCAATTTTCAATTTAATAAAACTATAGCACATTAATTAATTAAAAAAATTTTTTTATATTGTTCTTAACAGTACAAATAACCTTATCGCATTTCGAATTTTCTGATTGGTTAAAAAAAAGAAGTTACGAACATGCAAAATACAACCAAAACGATAGTGTGAAATAAACATTATATATTTATTATTTCAACAATAAAATGAATTTTCAAT
>NC_142953.1:21472367-21487367 GCF_046866305.1 Octopus bimaculoides | reverse complement strand
TCCAGCTTGGCCGCAGTCAAATGACTGAAACAAGTAAAAGTGTAAAAGAATAAGAGTACACACACACACATATATATATATATATATATATGTGTGTGTGTGTGTGTGTGTGTGTGTGTGTGTGTGTGTGTGTGTGTGTGTGTGTGTGTGTATGTATGTGCAGATTTGTATGTTTTATGTATGTATTCTAAGCATATAATTACATATCTAGACATGCCCATATATATTTAAATGATAAACTTCTGGAAACTATTACAGATTTTTACAGTTCCGGTGATGGATTGGATCTGTAGTCTTCGAATTAGCTTTTCTTCTTTCTGGTTTCTCAAAATTGGTATTTAGGCAGTGTGTTACATATCCCAGGGCCCCAATAATTACATGTATGTATGTATGCATGCATGCATGCATGCATGTATGTATGCATGTATGTATGTATGTATGTATGTATGTATGTATGTATGGCTGATGCAAATCAGTGGAAAGAAATCGGTGTGTCGTTCAAACAGTGATCCTGTTGTCAGTATTGGCTTTACTTCGATGTAGATAGACAATTCCTTGTCACTGTGGGCGTGAGAAAATGCGATAAACAAGTAACTGGTCTGTCGGCGACCTGTTCCTCTATACCTACCGATGCCACTGATCATTAATTATCGTATAGAATTTTAAAAAAACATAGAATGGTAAAACAAAGCAGTATGGTTGTTTGAAAGTCTTTAATTGTCATCTAATTGGTTGTAAAACCTTAAGTTATATGCACAACTATGGAATGTATTGACATGTATACATAGCAGTTAAATCTAGCGTCCATTCATATTTGCTTGTGTAGGACATCTTCGTCAGAATCATGTTTACTTCTACATCATCGGTACATAATGTTACTTCTGGTTCATCGCCATTGTTGTCACCTCTGACTCATCCAGCTTTTGTGGTACCCTCTTGTTAGTGAGGACAAGTTGCTAGTTCATCAGCCACTGTTGTGGGTTTTGGTTCATCGTCAGCACAAGTTACTGGTTCATCAGCCGTTGTCGTCGTTTCTGGTTCATCGTCAGCACACGTTGCTGTTTCATCAGCCACTGTTGTGGGTTCTGGTTCATCGTCAGCACAAGTTGCTGTTTCATCAGCCACTGTTGTGGGTTCTGGTTCATCGTCAGCACACGTTACTGGTTCATCAGCCACTGTCGTCGTTTCTGGTTCATCGTCAGCACACGTTGCTGTTTCATCAGCCACTGTTGTGGGTTCTGGTTCATCGTCAGCACAAGTTGCTGTTTCATCAGCCACTGTTGTGGGTTCTGGTTCATCGTCAGCACACGTTACTGGTTCATCAGCCACTGTTGTGGGTTCTGGTTCATCGTCAGCACAAGTTACTGTTTCATCAGCCACTGTTGTGGGTTCTGGTTCATCGTCAGCACAAGTTACTGTTTCATCAGCCACTGTTGTGGGTTCTGGTTCATCGTCAGCACAAGTTACTGTTTCATCAGCCACTGTTGTGGGTTCTGGTTCATCGTCAGCACAAGTTACTGTTTCATCAGCCACTGTTGTGGGTTCTGGTTCGTCAGCACAAGTTACTGTTTCATCAGCCACTGTTGTGGGTTCTGGTTCGTCAGCACAAGTTACTGGTTCATCAGCTATTGTTGTCGTTTCTGGCAGAGGGTCAGCTTCTGTGGTTATCTGAGGGTCTATTGTCCTTAAAGTTGCTCCTTCGGTCTTGCCTGAAAATAAAAGTTATTTCAATATATAACGAAGAGTTTTGTCGTAAAGAGAGAAAGTTTGGTGAGTAGGGGAAAGGCACCACCCATGATAGTTTTCAAGCCCTCTGAGACTTCTGAGAAAAACAGGACTGTGTTATCTTTAGAGAACTTGATTTAAATGCTGTAACCGAATGAAGTTCATTGAAGCCACACAAAATCCAGAAAAAGCATTGTCGTGTGTGTGTGTGTGTGTGTGTGTGTGTGTGTGTGTGTGTGTGTGTGTGTGTGTGTGTGCGTGCGTGCGGATGCGTGCGGATGCGTGCGTGTGTGTGAAGGTAAGTGGCCTAGTGGCTAGTGTATTACACTCACGATTGTTAAGTCATGAGTTCAGTTCCTGGACAGAGCGGCGCGTTGAGTTCTTGATCAAAGCACTTCATTACATCCGGGTCCATTCCAGTCGGCTGTAAATGAGCAACCCTGTGACGGACTGACCTTGCGATCAAGGTTAATGTTGGCGTGCCCGCCTCGTCAGCGCAGGGGTGTTATTCGGAAGCTAAAACAATGCGAAGCGCATTGTGATTGGCGATATTTAACAATATCCGTTCGTCTGGTCGATACCGTGCTACTGTGATTTTAGTGATAGTGGATTTATAAGTGTGGGATTCATGCCACGGTAAAGCATTCTAGGAGACGGAGTGACCGGGTCGTTTAGGAGGAGGAGGAGGAGGAGGAGGAGGAGGAGGAGGAGGAGGAGGAGGAGGAGGAGGAGGAGGAGGAGGAGGCCGAAGTGCCCTGCTGAATTTGTTTCAGGTCTCTGCATTTCAGTCCAAATCTTGCCTAAGTCGATTTTCCCTTTCGTAAATTTAGGGACCGATTAAGCAAGGTACCTATTCGTAACGTTGGATAAATAAGGGAATTTTTTAGAGAGTCAATCGAGATGTCTTGCAGCGTTTGTTCTAGTTCTTTGCATTCTAAATTCTTGTGTGATAGACATATTGATGGAGACATTAGAATCTCGGTGTATCAACACGTAAGACGCCAGGTTTGATTAGATACCATAACACTGAATTCACAGTGAAAGGTAAACACAACCATGAGGTATCATGCGCCGGTAGGATACCTCAGGTATGTATATGTAAATATCAAATCTAATATAAACGGTTGATGCGACTCAGAGCTGGTTCTAGGTGCATCGTAGGTATAAAAGAGAGCACAAATGAGATTTAAGATTTACTACAACCGTTTCGGTAGACTTTTACTGATGTATTTATAGAGTGCATCGTAGCATATACCTACCATCTTCAGGCAAAACTTTAAACAGGTATAAACAGGTGAGATAATACCTTGATGATGACTTATCCAATAAACATGATGAAGGGTTTATTCAACATGTTTGCTGGATGTGTCATCAAAGTTTTACCTCGCCTGTTTATGTGTTCAAAGTTTTAACTGAAGATGGTGGTTTGTATGTTATGAAGTAATCTATGAATACAACAATAAAATTCAACTGAAACAGCCGTCATAAATTTTAAACTCCATTTGTGTTTTTTTCCATGCATAACATATCAAAACTTTGAGATATACACAGCAAAGGGAAATGAAAATTGCTTCTTATAATACCGACTGACTGAAAGACTGAAGCAGAACGGGTGTTTGAAACTTCGCAGCCAAAATTCGTGCGCCATTATAAATTACGGTACTTCAATTTAGTTTGGAAAATATGCGTCCGTAGTTGCAAGTAATTTCTGTATAACAACATGTCAAAACTTTGATACATATGTACTCGGCTCAGGGTATTTCGTGACAGTCGAGGAGCTCATACGAAGCGGCTTCACGTACAAGAAATAGCAGCCAAATCTCCCTCGAATTACAACTTGCTACATTAAGAACGCATTGGATAATATTGTCATTGATATGGGAATGTCATAGCTGTAGGTTCAGGTTTAGAATTTCTCTTCACAACTAGGTGGAGTTCAGTGCAACTGCGGCAATTGGGGCAAGTATTTTCCACTTTAACCCAGGATTGATGAATGCTTTGTGACGGAAACTATGTAGACCCCCGTTGGATATATATATATATATATATATATATATAGAGAGAGAGAGAGAGAGAGAGAGATAGAGAGAGAGAGAGAGAGAGAGAGAGAGAGACAGACAGACAGAGAGAGAGACAGAGAGAGAGACAGAGACAGAGAGAGACAGACAGACAGAGAGACAGACAGACAGACAGACAGACAGACAGACAGACAGACAGACAGACAGACAGACAGATAGATAGATAGATAGATAGATAGATAGATAGATAGATATAAATAATTAAGCTCTGAAACATTTATCACTAATAGGTAACTTTGATTAAGTTGAGGTCGGGGGTTGAAGTTCTGGTTCGTTTCGAGTCTTCATGTACTTAAGACCCGAAAGGCGGTTACTGTTAAATACTCCTAGTTAATTAGAAATAAGGTAAAAGAAAGCTATAGCTGTATGGATTGAGGGAGGTAGGAATGCTTACTTCCCTTCACTAACTAATAACTTTGAAATTATCGGTCCGTAAGAGGTTAAAAAGGATAAACACAATGAGATTTATCCTACTTTTCTTACTGTTATAATTACCAAATATAGATACATATAAAAAAAAGTAGGGGACATCTTGACATCTTGTTCCCATCAATGTGAGATCTTTAAAAAAATTGAACTTACAGTTCAAAATATCATTTCATATCTACGTTAGATATAATCCTTTCTATCATAGGCACAAGGCCCGAAGTTTTGGGGGAGGGTACTAGTCGATTACACATCGACTCCAGAATTTCTCTGGTACTTAATTTATCGATCCTGAAAGGATGAATGGCGAAGTCGACCCCGGCCGAATTTGAACTCAGAACGTAGTGTTCGTCCAACATGCTATCGACTCTGCTAGCTCGTCGCCTTTACGTTAAATATAGTAAAACAGGATTGGTTGAAGAAATAAAATGATGGATAATTGAAAGAAGAAAGGAAGGGCCGATAGAACGAAAGGATTGACAGAAAGCAAAGATTGACAAGAAGGGATGACTGACAGAAAAGAAGGACGGATAAGGAGGAAGTACTAAGAAGGAAGGACTAGTAAGAAATAAGAGGACTGATAGAAAAGAAGGACCAGTTGAAAGGAACAACTAGAAAAATTAAGGACTGAAAGAAAGGAAAAGGACAGGTAAAAAGGCGAAGGGCTGACAGAAAGGAAAAGGACAGGTAAAAAGGCGAAGGGCTGATAGAAAGGAAAAGGACAGGTAAAAAGGCGAAGGGCTGACAGAAAGGAAAAGGACAGGTAAAAAGGCGAAGGGCTGATAGAAAGGAAAAGGACAGGTAAAAAGGCGAAGGGCTGATAGAAAGGAAAAGGACAGGTAAAAAGGCGAAGGGCTGACAGAAAGGAATGACTGAGAGAAAGGAAGGAAAACTGTGGTTATTACTTACTGAAAGAGACAAGCATAAAGATTGCAAGGATTGTAAAAAGTTTCATGGACATCTTGGTTTACCAAATTGTTTCTTTCTGTAAAATAAAATATACTATTTTTATTATTTCATTATGAAAAAGATACAAAACTTTGAGGTTATGGATACATTTATGCATTTTCCAAGACAGCATTTGCGTAAATAAAGAGAATTAGAATTGGTTGAAAATCGAAACTGGATCATGGGCTTTACTCAAGGAGAGATAATCTTTTGGTCTTCCACAAGAGTCTGGAGGTAGAAAAATTATTAGTTTCTTACAGATTCCAACTAGCCACAAATATTTAAATGAAGAAATTAGATTTTTCAGAGTTCCTGGTCTTAGTAAGATCCTAAACTCTCAAATTGTCTGCTAAGATATAAATAATATTTAAGTTTTACAGAATCCTTTGTAATTTCTTTAGCCGGCGCTTAATCCCGGTTTCTGTAGCCTTAATCTAGAGAGCGATTCAAATCTAACAATGTCTGTTTATTACGAATGACTTTCAACAAAAAGATTTGAAACTCATCGCTGTAAACCAATGTAGATCTTGTTAATTTGAAGAGTTTTCAAGCTCATCCGATCATTCTGAAGGCTCGTGACTAAGTGATTGAGGTATTCGAGTTCGATACCCGGTGACGCGTTGTGTCCTTGAGAAAGGTACTTTATTTCACGTTGCTCCATTCCATTCAGCAGGCAAAAATGAGTCTACCTGTAATTCAAAGGGGGCCAGTCTCTTCACATTCTGTGTCACGCTGAATTTTCCTGAGAACTACGTTGAGGGTTACGCGTGTCTGCGAAGTGCTCAGCGCGTTAATTTCACAAACAGGTTGTTCTGTTGATTGGATCAATTGGAATATGCATCGTCGTAACTGACGGACGACACAGTTTTGTTAATTTGAGGATGTTATTGTTGGTTACAGCGATAAATAAGACCACAGTGTCTCTCCCGTTTGCAGCTAGGTCAGCTGAGCTCTTTGAAAAGTAGGTGTGTCGTTCAATGTGCGCTGCTTATATTTTCTTTATTGTAATAGAACTAAGAGCGATCTATGTAAAGTGAATTAATCTCAACTGAGAATTAAAACAATGGGTTCGACCCCAATGCATACCACCTTGAGCAAATGTTATATTCAATAGCGTCGGGTTAACCCTTGCCTTGTGAAGAAAATTGGGTAAGGAAAAGCAACCTAATGGGTGGATTCTACTCATGTTTAAAATAATAGAGCCTTATCACGCATATCGTCTCACACTGATTTTGTCTGAGTATTACTTTAAGACTACGTATGTCTGTGAAGTATTCAGCCGCCTAAACATTAACTGAGGGGCAGGTAATTCAGTAGCTCAGATAAATGAAGCCGTTTCGTCGAATGAAGGGGATCCACCATATTAAAAATCCATTAAAAGTGAATGATAAATTATTAATATACATATAAAACAAATTCATTTCTGTATTCTAAACTGGAAACGAAAGTAAACAGGCAACACACAAGCGGAATAACATATAAAGAAAATTCTAGACTTGAGATTCAAACCTATATATTTCGTTAATATTGGGTTGGAGCATAATTATTGCGGATTTTTTTCAACAAATTTTATTCAACAAAAACTAACAACATGTAACAAAAACATCTTTAAACGATTATTCCGGAGCAAATTCACTATCTACTTCAGTTACTGCTTCTCATTTGCTTGGCAGACGGTCAGACCGTTATTTAAAGATGTTTTTGTTAAATAAATTTGTTGAAAAAAAGTTTCAATAATTATATGAAGTTAGTGGTGAGCTGGCGGAATCGTTAGTACGCCGAGTAAAATACTAAGAGGTATTCGTTTGTCTTTACGTTCAGAGTTCGAATTCTGCCGAGGTCAACTTTGCCTTTGAGGTCGACAAAATATGTACCATTTGAACGTTAGGGTCGATGTATTCGTCGTAGTCTCTCACCTGAACTACATATTTCTTTGTGCCAAAATGTGAAACCACTATGTAAATTGAATGTGTTTATGTTTCCTAATTTTGAGCCACAGTTTTGTACTTATAGAGGTTGAAGTTTTACATGGAGATGACGAGTACGAAGCAAGAGTGGGGGAGACATCAAATATAACAGCGATCGGAGAGATATATAATGGCGGGGGGGCGTAGGAGTACTCAGTAGTCTGAGGTAGGTACAGTTTTTATGAATATTTCTGAAATTTGGACATGACTGTGTAGTAAGATGGTTGTTTCTCAGCTATATGGCTCCGGGTTCAGTCCTAATGCATGGCGCCTGAGGCAAGTGCCTTCTGCTATAACCTCAAGCAGACCGAAGCCTTGTAAACGGATTTGGTAAACGGAAACTGAAAGAAGCCCGACATATGTGTGTGTGTGTGTGTGTGTGTGTGTGTGTGTGTGTGTGTGCATGTCCCACCACCGCTAGACAACTGGTGTTGGTGTAGTATCCTTATGTCCCCGTCACTTAGCGGTTCCGCAAAAGATATCGATGGAATAAGTGCCAGGCTTTCAAACAAATACGACTAAAATTCTTCAAAGTTTATGAACGATTGGAACGACAGGAGATTTACGGTTGATCCTATTATGTTTATGATCTTAATTCCTAACATTAGCCGTGAAGTCACATGTTTCTTCATCTCAAAAAATATTTTAAAAAGCTTCCACGTGTTATAATGAGGTTTTACAGGATAACAGCTTCACTGATAAAATCTTTTATAACCCTCAACCTCCTCAATCATTTGGCGATAATAATAGGTCCCACAATAATTTATGGTTCGTCCTATTAAAATAGGCACACAATTAAAATCACATACGTATGTTCCCTCTTCACGCCTAATGTCAAGGCTTATATAATAGACAACCGACGACTCGGTCCCGTGCTGGATGGACATGCAGAGATAAATCTAAATGTCCTCTAGGACAGGCATGTGATGTATGCTACGTTGTTGACGAGGCATAGGTATCAGTAAATTATGACAACGTTCTAACAGCTCTTTCAACCGTTGCAAATCCCGAGAATGCAACAATCCCTTCGGCATTAACCTGGAGGTTTAAGGACGAGAACATCAGTGCAACATCAAATAGAAGATCCTTTCTAATACCAAACCTTACAGGTGAAAAAAGTGTTCTGTATGTTCGACAGGAAAACTGTATCTTTTAAACAACTTAAGAATCTCTGGTAATTATATAAATACTAAAAGCGAGACTTTTTCATCATGTCCGCATTTTACAGAATTCATTTTAGCGGTAATTAACGGACACTCCCGGGAAGTTTTCTCTTCGACTAGCTCTGAAGTACGTTGTATCTTTATCAAAGAGCCTCCATAAAGGGATCTCTTCTGTGACGACTACTGCGGCTTCTGACTTTTCAACATTATACATAGGTCATATAGAGGTATTTATCGAGAGCTACTTCTATTGCTCAATTTGATTATATATATATATACAGAGAGAGAGCGGGGATAGATAGATAGACAGACAGACAGACAGACAGACAGATAGATAGATATGAATAAACATATGTATTATATATTACATATTATGTAACATGTATTGTAAAATATATTTTTGGTATATTATATATATGTATATATATTGTATATTGGTTATATGTATCAAAGATATGCTAGGCACACATGCATATATATATGTATGTGTGCATGTGTGTATGAATATATAGACACACACACACATTTATATATACTGCATTTTGTAAATATAGATAGATAGATAGATAGATAGATAGATAGATAGATAGATAGATAGATGCAGGCGTGGTTGTGTGGTATGAAGTTTGCTTCCCAATCACATGGTTCCAGGTTCAGTCCCGCTGCATGGCACCTTGGGCAAGTGTCTTCTACTATAGCCTTGTGAGTGGATTTGGTAGACGGAAACTGGAAGAAACTCGTCGTATATATATGTATTTGTGTTTGTGTGTGTATGTGTGTGTGTATTTCTCTCCCCGCCATCGCTTGGCAACCGATGCTGGTGTGTTTATGCCCCGTGACTTAGCGGTTTGGCAAAACAGACCGATAGAATAAGTACTAAGCTTACAAAGAATAAGTCCTGGGGTCGATTTGTTCGACTAAAGGCGGTGCTCTAGCATGGCCACAGTCAAATGACTGAAACAAGTAAAAGAATAAAAGAATTTATATATATATATATATATATTGTCAAATCTCAGTGCATGTACGCGACACTTATTAAATATCCCACAGTGCTCTTTGTTATAAACCAAAGTCACACTTCATTACAGTAATCCCTCGACTATCGTGGATGTTACGTTCCAAAACCTCCCACCGAAATAATTAAAATCTCTAAAAAATATATATATAAATACCTATCGGCTGCAGAAACCCGCGATATACTGAAGAGTCCGCGATATAAATTTACATATATTAGCGACAGGTGAACCGCGTTGTACTGAGTGCACGATTGGTGAACCGCGATGTGGCGGGAGATTACTATACTGCATATAGTAAAAGCGACGAGTGTTTTCCTTCCAATGCTCTGCCGAGTTCAATCTGTCTCCGTTAGTATAGCTTTGGGATAAATTGGGCCCCAGCAAGATGACTTGCCAAAGGAACAAAAGACCCTATAGAAAGGTCATCTTGCTTTCTTTCCCGCAAATTTAACCCGGTCCTCTTTATAAAGAGAAGACTTGGGGTACTGTAACCTTAAATATCTAACGGGAAAAGACAAAAACAGAACATTGGTCGCTGCTGTTTCTTTGATCATAGGGCATTGCAGCCACCGGAGCTAACTCGGGGCCAAGCGGTATCACTGGTAAGAACAATAGTAACGCTACATAAAGTGTGTGTGTGTGTGTGTGTGTGTGTGTGTGTGTGTGTGTGTGGTTAAATTCAAATTTTTAAAACGCCAAAGCAAACAAGCTTACCTTGTTAAGTTTTGAGAAAACCTCCGATGAGTTACTCTTGCGACCTGAGAATCGAATGTTGAAGTTGACGGCCAGTACCTCCTTATTTATATTCTTTGGCCGTCTGTGCTTACGCATGGGCGCGTATGTGTGTGTGTGTGTGTGTAAGTCTGTACGTGTTTGAGAAAAAGAAAGAGAGAGAGAGAGAGAGAAAGAAAGATAGTGTATTTCTTTGTATATGTACGTGTATGTATTCATTTCTACCTGTGTGTGTGTGTATGCTGTATGCATATGTGTGAAATTTAATCCGAAATACCTTCGTCAGCCATTTGGATTAGCTGAAATGTGGTAAATACCTTAACTGTTGTTGTTATTATTATTATTATTATTATTATTATTATTATTATTATCATTATTATTATTATTATCATTATTATTATTATTATTATCATTATTATTATTATCATTATTATTATTATTATTATCATTATTATTATTATTATTATTATTATTATTATTATTATTATTATTATTATCATTATTATTATTATTATTATCATTATTATTATTATTATTATTATTATTATTATCATTATTATTATTATTATTATTATTATTATTATTATTATCATTATTATTATTATTATTATTATTATTATTATCATCATTATTATTATTATTATTATTATTATTATTATTATTATTATTATTATCATTATTATTATTATTATTATTATTGTCGTTATTGTTACTGCTGGTGGTGCTGTTCTTATAGTTATCACATGTCCACTGCATGCCGTTGTCGTGATAGCTTTCCCTGTGTCTCGTTCTAGTATGTTCGATGACAAAACAGATTTTGTGGGGTGATAGAAAAAAAAAGCACCAATGATGTCATCAGCAACAATTTAATCAATGTTCCTTGCCTGCCTCCTCAGCCCCATCATTTCCAGTTACATCCTCACCCTTACCTGCCCTTTTAGTGCCAGATGGAAGGATTCACCTCCTAAGAAATATTTTGGTAAAAATTTGAAAGAAAAGGTGTAATCTTAAGGCTTTTAAAAAATAATGAAGGAACGTATCAGAGTAATTTTTGGCTATTGTTCTTTTGTTCTTTTGTTCTTTTATTCTTTTATTTGTTTCTGTCATTTGACTGCGGCCATGCTGGAGCACCGCCTTCAGTCGAGCAAATCGACCACAGGACTTATTCTTTGTAAGCCTAGTACTTATTCTATCGGTCTGTTTTGCCGAACCGCTTTGTTTAGGGGGACGTAATCACACCAACATCGGTTGTCAAGCGATGGTGGCGGGGGACAAACACAGACATATATATATACGACAGGCTTCTTTCAGTTTCCGTCAACCAAATCCACTCACAAGGCTTTGGTCGGCCCGAGGCTATAGTAGAAGACACTTGCCTAAGGTGAAACGCAGTGGGATTGAACTCGGAACCATGTGGTTGGTAAGCAAGCTACTTACCACACAGCCACGCGTTATTATTGGGTTGTCCGGAAAGTTGTGCCGATTTATAGTAGCTTACCTTTCAACTTATTTGCCATGAAACCACCTCAATTCTGGGAAGAGGGTATTTTCAAGTTAAAGGAAAGATGGAGATGCACTGTGCAACAAAATGGTTCGTATTTGGTTGATTAAAAATGTAATGGCAAGTATTTATTGACCTTTTCTTTCGTTTAAAAATCGGCACGAACTTTCCGGACAACCCAATATTGTTATTGTTGTTGGTAAGGCGGCGTGCTGGCTGAGTCGCTAGCACTCAGGAAGAAATGCTTTGCGGTATTTCGCCCGTCGCTACGTTCTGAGTTCAAATTCCACCGAGGTTGACTTTGCCTTTTATCCTTTCAGGTTCGATAAATTAAGTACCAGTGAAATTCTGGGGTCGATGTGATCGACTAGTCTCCCCTCCGAAAACCTCAGACATTGTTCCTATAATAGAAAGGATTATTATTGTTGTTGTTTTACTTCTTGTTTGTTCTGGTAGATTCTGTGAGGGCGGACAACAGCCTGCAGTCAGAGGTCTCACAGGGTCTCTTTCCGCACTTTATAAGCTTTGATACTTGGTTGCTAATTATCGTGACAGACATTCAACATCCAAGTACCAACCTCAAAATCCTAGCTGTCCCCAGCAGAGCAGTTTTGGGGGCTTGCTCTGCTCTCGTGTCAATTCCGATTTCTTTGACATATTGTTAGTGCTCCGAGCTACAACGACTGGAATGACAGACTCTTTCCTCATAGTCCCCATTCTTACAATTTCGTCTTTTAATATAGTCTGTACTTTTCAATCTTTTCTAGCCCCTTGTCACTTACGCGTGCATCTCCAGGTATTGCAATATCTATGATCTTGGTTTCAGTTTTTTCTTTTCTTTATCAACCACAATATTTGGTCTCCGAGCCTCGATTTTAAGGAGTCACATTGGATTGTAAAATATCACAGTATCTTATATTCCTTGTTCTCGATGAGTTCTGGTCCATGCTCGTACCATTTCCGTACTTTTCACATAGCCTCCAGTGGATGAACTCAGCCACGTTATCGTGCCTCCTTTTGTAGTGCTTTTGGGGCAGCTTGCTACACTCACTCACACTATGTGAGAATGTTTCGTTTCTGCTGCCACACATCCTACATATATGTATACATACATATGGGTGTGTGGGGTGTATATATATATATATATATGGGGACTATATATATATATATATATATATATATATATATATATATATATATATAAATTAACAGAATGAAATAAAAATCCAAGGGTGTGAAAGATTTCAGAACATTTACAAAGAGAAGGTCTTACAGCTGTTTCCAGGATATTTATTATATCCCTGAAAATAGACGTGAGATATGCAGGGATATTGTATTTTCATTCCTCCACTTCACTCTCTATTTCATATCTTATCTAGAATAACTATTGCTTAACCATTTTCTCACACCGTCTCCGATGAAGGGATATATAAAATATCCCGGAAACAGCTATAAGACCTTCTATTTATAAATGTTCTGAAATCTTTCACAGCCTTGGATTTTTATTTCATTCTGTTATTTTTTTATATATATACACATGCTGATATATGACCTGCGTTGGACTCCTCGTTCGCATAATCACCGAACCTGGTATGATGCTGTGCCGTCCAGTTCGAGAATTGCTTTAGTTGTCAATTCCCAAATTGGGAGCTAAACCCTCCAAGATCTTATATATATATATATGTATGTATGTATGTATGTATGTATATATATATATATATATATATATATATATATATATATATATATATATATATATATATATATATATATATGCATGTATGTATGTATGTATGTATGTAAAAATTATTCTATAATTATAAACATAATTATAGTCAGGGGTCAGCCAATTGCTTCGCCACAAAAGTGTGTTACTGTCTGGGAGATCTTTATGGTAGTAGATAAGGCATTTTAGCACCTATTCCTAAATTCGGTGCGTGGCGAACAATTAGCTGACCCATGCTTATAATTATGTTTATAATTATAGAATATTTGTATGATTTTACCTAAAAAGGTTACTTTTAACGTACCGAACTACTTGGTAAAATTAGTATTTATTAATTAATTAATTGCTTAAATAATTAATTAATTAATTTTACCCTTTTATTATTATATATATATATATATATATAAGGGCGCTAGGAAGCACCAACTTTGCTACAAATAGGAATTAAAAATACTCCGAAGACACAAAAATTTACACTAGATTTTCACAGGCATGGTTGGAAAAAAACTAAGTGAATAAGTATTGCGTCTTACCACTGCAAAATTGCAAGGACTGCCAGTTAACCTGGTATCATGATTTCGAATTAAGCCCTTGTTATATATAATTCTTATACATACATCTATTAATTTCGCCTATACAGATTGTTTTTAGTTTTCGGCCACTGACATTATTATCTCTCATGAGTATTAATGTTCTTTACACATTTAAGAATTATACACACACACACATACACACACACATATTTTCTGATTATTTAAACTTGATTCCTGATAAACTTTTGTTTATTCTGTTGTTACCTGTACCCTACGAGCAAAGTGTGCCTGCACACCCAGGCCCAGGGATAGCACAGCTAACTGATACCGAGAGTAAATACAGCTATTTTTATCCCTTAGTCGGTTACTATAACCGCTAAGTCTGCTTACCTATATATATATATACATATATGTATATATATATATATATATATATATATATATATATATATATATATATATATATATATATATATGTATGTATGTATGTATTTATGTATGTATGTACGTATATATATAGAGAGAGGGATAGATAGATAGATAGATAGATAGATAGATAGATAGATAGATAGATAGATAGATAGATAGATAGATAGATAGATAGATAGATATAGGCGCAGGAGTGGCTGTGTGGTAAGTAACTTGCTTACCAAGGTTCAGTCCGTCTGCGTGGCACCTTGGCCAAGTGTCTTCTACTATAGCTTCGGGCCGACCAAAGCTTTGTCAGTGGATTTGGTAGACGGAAACTGAAAGAAGCCCGTCGTATATATGTATATATATATATATATATATATATATATATATATATATATATGTGTGTGTTTGTGTGTCTGTGTTTGTCCACCCTCCCACCATCGCTTGACAACCGATGCTGGTGTGTTTACGTCCCCGTAACTTAGCGGTTCGGCAAAAAGAGACCGATAGAATAAGTACTAGGCTTACAAAGAATAAGTCCTGGGGTCAATTTGCTCGACTAAAGGCGGAGCTCCAGCATGGCCGCAGTCAAATAACTGAAACAAGTAAAAGAGTAAAAGAGTAAAAGATATATACATACATATATATATATATATATATATATATATATATATATATATATATATATATATAGAAGACGCCGATGCAAAGACAAGGAAATACACTCGGAATCAGGCGTAGGTAACATTTTCCGAGAAGTGGGGCACGTAG
>NC_142953.1:21444867-21469867 GCF_046866305.1 Octopus bimaculoides | reverse complement strand
GAGAGCCACTGCCTGGTATTGCATCCGGGCATTTTATTATTATTATTATTATTATTATTATTATTATTATTATTATTATTATTATTATTATTATTATTATAATTATTATTATTATTATTATTATTATTGTTCAGTAGTTTTATTTTTATAACGTGCTTTCACTTCACTACCGAGCGCAGCTCTGTGCGCCTTGGGTATGTGCTGTGGTTTGCTGTGATGCTCTTATGGTTACTGTATTGAAAGTGTTTTGCGTAGGATGTGTGCAGTGCCCAGTAGTGCAACTTTCTGTATGTTATATATATTTGTAAGTCCTGGTGTTTTTGTTATGTATTTGTCTGAATATTTTTTTATTAAGGCACCTACTATGATAGGAATTGTTTCTGTTTTTAGATTCCACATTCGAGTTACCTCTATTTCCAGGTCTTTGTATTTTGAAAGTTTTTCCATTTCTTTTAGGGAAACGTTGTCATCTGCTGGTATTGATACATCAATTAGAAAGCATTTTTTTTCTTCATGATCTTTGACAACTATATCTGGTCTATTGGCCTTAATTTCTCTATCTGTGTGTATTGGCATATCCCAGAGTATGGTTGCTTTCTCGTTTTCTGTGACCTTTTCTGGCGTGTGTTTATACCATCTTTTTTCTGTTGTAATTCCATAGTGTTGGCATAGCTTCCAGTGTATATAGGTCCCAGCTCTGTCGTGTCTGTGAATATATTCCTTCTTAGCCAGGACTGGGCAGCCAGAGATAATATGATTTACTGTTTCTTGTCCATCTCCACATATTCTACATTTACTTGTTATGTTTCTTTTTATTATATTTCTTTTCATTATGTTTCTTTTCATTATATTATTATTATTATTATTATTATTATTATTATTATTATTATTATTATTATTATTATTATTGATTATTATTCGCTGCGGAATACGTAAGACGTTCTTTCGAACACGCTTCGTCAGTTATGCTTTAAGCTGTGTTTTTCACCCTGTCTTTACAAATAGATGTTATCAATTTTTGCTATAAACTGACAATAAGAACACCGGGGAACTTTTGGCAGGTGTTCCTGGTTGTTTCTGATCCGTAGTGCAAACAGAGAAGATGGCGTTGTCATCATCACCATTACCATCAGCATCAGCAACAAAAATGGGAGCGTCGAGGAGGAAAGTCGTTCCTCCCACCAGCTCTCCCACAGAAGAAGATTTCCCTCCGTCATAACAACAGCCTGAGCCATGTGAGAGCTCGCGAAGCAAGTGATATCAGTATCTACAACAGCAAGAAAGCGAAGACGGAAAAGAGAGAGAGAGAGAGAGAAGACAGTAGAAATTACAGCAACACCACGACGACCACTACTGGTACCTGCGAAAGAGAAACTACCAAACCAAAGACAAAGTGAAGTAAGGTAAGGAACACCGAGCAAAACAAGAATTCCACGAATTTTAAATAATTTTCCGACGTAGCCAGCTTTAAGAAAGAAATGTTTCCGTTGGGAAACATTTAGGCGCAGGAGTGGCTGTGTGGTAAGTAGCTTGCTTACCAACCACATGGTTCTGGGTCCAGTCCCACTGCGTGGCACCTTGGCAAGTGTCGGCCTCGGGCCGACCAAAGCTTGTGAGTGGATTTGGTAGACGGAAACTGAAAGAAGCCCGTCGTATATATGTATATATGTATGCGTGTGTATATGTTGTGTATTTGTGTTTGTCCCCCACAACATCACTTAAAAACCGATGGTGGTGTGTTTACGTCCCCGGAACTTAGCGGTTCGGCAAAAGAACCGATAGAATAAGTACTAGGGTTACAAAGAATAAGTCCTGGGGTTGATTTGATTCGACTAAAGGCGGTGCTCCAGCATGACCGCAGTCAAATGACTGAAACAAGTAAAAGGGTAGAAGAATAAAGAGAGTTGGCCCTTGATGAAAAAGCGAAAGAACTGACCCAAGCCAAAACAAAATCATAAAAATTGAGGGGAGTAAGGCATTGGTTCTTATATCCCCTGAATTGTTGGAAATGAAGGGGAAAAAACTATTTATTTTAAATGTGTCTCGCGCAAGAGCAGGTGAGCAATTATGTGTCAAGCGAAGGAGGTTCTGAAGGACATTTTAGAAGACGTGGCCCACTTACAAAGAGGCAGACGGTATGCCAGCTTTGAGGTCCGCTTCAAAATTGAAGAACTCGCACGTAAACATGCAGTAATGTCTCGATGGAGTGAGGAATGGGTCCTGTACGCAACCTATCTCTCAAAAAGAACTGCCAGAATAAAAATAAGATGCGTTTTAAGAGGCGTGGATGTTTGGTGGAGCATAGCGTGCGTGGCAGATGATCTGGAGTCACTCCTGGAGGTTGAACGGAGCAGCAGGAAAAACTGGTCCGGAATAACCATTGAAATCCTGCTCCTTTTGAAGCCGGAAAACGTGAAAACGAGGTAGGGAAACCTACAGACAACGTCAATCGCCACATCAAAGTGGCTGTTCCATGTTACTACTAGTTTAACCCCAGGCAGATCGTCCACCAGCTGGTTATCGGTGCGACGCTGCACCCTTTATATATTGCTAGCAGGGGGGAGCGAACCCCTAGCAGACAACATCCACTAGCAGGCAACAGGATCGCGAGACTGACTCAGTTTCGAGTTGGTTGGCCCATCCTCAACCGCGAATACCTACCTGGTCATCAAAACGATAGCCAGGGTTTGTTCGAGCCAGCAGTATATTGTAAACGAAGTGACCATCGGTCACTGATTTTCAACAAACAAAACAATGAGTTGTAAAATCTCAAGACGAAATCAGAGTAACAACTATACTAACAAGCAAATTCAATCTCCAGGAGTTCGCTCCCCTTCCTAGCAATATATAAACTACAAGTACCATGAATCAGCCACTTTGATGTGGTGATTGACTTTACTTCTTGATCTCTTACACTACTCTGATTTCTTCTTCAGATTTCACAGCTATATATTTCAAAATGTAACCACATGTGAATCTTTGGCGATTTTCTTCCCCCGTCTTCCCTTCTATTGGACATTCCTCTCTTTCCGAAGAAGAGCGTCTGCTCGAAACGTTGAACCATCTTTCTTTTCTTCCCTGAGCGTCTGCTAATACTTTACATGTACCACATCCGCGTGTTGTTGTGTTTTTGCGTTTGTTTTTCTTTTAGATTTACTATATATATATATATATATATATATATATATATATAATGCGAGGGTTTAGTTCACTGAATATTTTCATGTCTTTCATATGTTCTCTACTTCTCTCTGATGGCAGAATACCCCATATCCAGACATACTCGCCTATCACTTGGGATATCCCAGAAACAGTTGTAAGCCCTCAACTATTTTAAGAATAATATTTTAATAATAATAATAATGTATATGACACATGAGATGCTTGCTATGCCTCGGTATTTCTAGTCCTCTTTCACACACACACACACATACATATATATATATACACATACATACATATTAACCATCTTAGAAGTTTATAATTTATGGAATCAGGCTCTGATTCCTATGGTGTTTTCTATAAACTGACAAGGCGAGTTAGCTTAAACCCTCGGCAACAGGGTGAAAGACACTGATGAAGATCAAACAGATCCGAAATCATCGATGATTTGGCTCTGAGTCGTTTGCTGTAGGGGGCTTGTCTCCCTTGTCAATCATTAGCTGCTTCTCCGTGGATAAGAGCTGTTCTGACTCTTATTTCTAGCAATGCTGGAGCTAACTAGCACCCTAACCCTAACCCTAACCCTAACCCTAACCCTAACCCTAAACGCCTTAGAGACGTCTGTACTTGTGCCTTTCGGTTGTAAATTGTGAATAAGCCACCTTTTAATAATTTATATGCTGTGACTGTCCGTCGAACGAGAACGTAAAACTCTGGGTAACACTTCTTGTGACAACTTTGCAACTGTAATAAAAGCTCTTTGTTCTACCTTTGGTATTCGAGTACTATTTTTTCAATCTTGTTTTGCACTTACGTGTTCACCTGTATACACACACACACACACACACACACACACACACACACACACACACACACACACACACACATATATATATATATATATATATATATATATATTAGAAAAAGACTACAAGACTAGGTGAAAGCGCTAATTTACAAAATATGTGACATGAATAAAAATCTGTAAATATACAACATCTGAGTACCTGATTATTATTTTTTCTAATATATAATCCCTGTACGTCACCTCCAAACCTTCCTATATATATATATATATATATATATATATATATATATATATATATATATATATATATATATATACATATATACATATATAATAATAATAATAATAATAATAATGATAATAATAATAATAATAATAATAATAATAATAATAATAATAATAATAATAATAATAATAATATTAGGGATAAAAATCCAAATTTACAGGTAAAAATTCAATTTAGTTTAATTTATCAAGATTAAAATTAAATTAAGTTTCACAATATATAATATATAAATATATAATTTAGAGAAAATAACCACAATTCTTGAACTCATCCATGAAAATCCAGTCACATATAGAAAAATTTGATAAGTAAATACTCTAAAAAGATCTATAATAAAAATACAAAGTAATAAATATAAAAATGATAAAATAATAATAAAATAATTTTATTTTATTATTTTTATATTTATTACTTTGCATTTTTATTATAGATCTTTTTAGAGTATTTACTTATCAAATTTTTCTATATGTGACTGTGGATTTTCATGGATGAGTTCAAGAATTGTGGTTATTTTCTCTAAATTATGTATTTATATTTATATATATATATATATATATATATATATATATATATATATATATATATATATATATATATATATATATATATATATATATATATATATATAATATATATATATATATAGTGAATGGGGGAAACGGAAAATGGAGTTAGCAAGAATCTTTATTCTGCACAACGATCGTTTCGACCCATCCTGCATCTGTCCCTTAAGAGTGCGATATTGGGACAGCTACAGGATGGGTCGAAACGATCGTTGTCTTAAATAAAGATTCGTACCTAATCCTTTTCCGTTCCTGCCATTCATTATAAACTCAACGGACACAGTAGAATTCCTGATGTAGATTCAGTGACGTATGTATGTATGTATGTATGTATGTATGTATGTATGGATGTATGAATGTATGAATGTATATATGTATGTATGTATGTATGTATGTATGTATGTATGTATGTATGGATGGATGGATGGATGGATGAATGTATATATGTATGTATGTATGGATGTATGTATGTATGTATGTATGTATGGATGGATGGATGGATGTATGAATGTATATATGTATGTATGTATGGATGTATGTATGTATGTATGTATGTATGTATGGATGGATGGATGTATGAATGTATATATGTATGTATGTATGGATGTATGTATGTATGTATGTATGTATGGATGGATGGATGGATGTATGAATGTATATATGTATGTATGTATGGATGTATGTAGGTATGTGTGTATGCATGCATGAATGTATGTATGCATGCATGAATGTATGTATGTATGCATGAATGTATGTATGTATGTATGTATGTGCATGTACAGGGTGCGAGTTTTAAATTGACGCCTCTGTTTAAGCAAACGAAAAATGAATTACTGTTTTGGAAGCTATGATCAAGACTAATATTGCTTTCAGTTCAGATTGTAACTTACTTTAGAAATTAGGGTCAACTTAGTCAGATTAAATGAATACAAGTTGCGCGAATTATGAAAAGCGAACGCGGTGGTGCATGCAATGTGTAGCAGCTTCAATTACAAAGCCAATATTGACATCTTAAAGCTCCCACTGCGCACAGTCCAGAATGTGAGGAAGGATAATAACTTTGACATTGACACTGTGTTTGCTAAGAAAACTCATAATCGCTGTATGAAAAGCGTAAGAGATGCCGATTTCATCGCGAATGTTGAGCAGTTTATTTACGAAGACCCCCTCCATTGGGATACGCGTTGTTGCTAGGCAATACGGCTGTTGATGAGGAGACTTTTAAGGCTTGAGTGAATTAAAACCTTCGTTACAAATCTTACAAGATACAAACAGGAGAGCTGCTCACTCAGAGCTCCGAAGAGAACCGTATGAAGAGGGCCAAGAAACTGTTGAACAAATTGAAGCATCCCGTGGAATCAAATATGTTCTGGTTTTTCTCAAAAGGAAAAAAAAATACTTCTGACTGAAGAAGATACGCAGTAAGCAAAATAACAGGTATTTAGCAGTTATACAACTTAATGTTCCGGGGATCGTGTAAACCAAGACTTTGGTCCACGTCGTGGAATTTGGCGTGGTTAGGTCCGCTAGGTAAGTGCGGTAACAGATTACTGGGGCTCCAAGGTTATAGCCGAGACGGTAGTTATGGAGTCATATGTATATATGTATATATGTGTGTGTATGAGTCTCTGTGTGTGTGTGTGTGTGTGTGTGTGTGTGTGTGTGTGTGTGTGTGTGTGTGTGTGTGTGTTGTGCATATATACTATCTTAAACCTCCAATTAGAATATATAGAAATTTAATTCATGTTTGATTCACTAGACTGTTGATTAACAGCCCAGTCAAGATGGTATTTTCTTCATCTCCTACTCTTATATTTGCACACATCTACAAAATGACTTTGTAAAATGAACTTCCATTATGCAGCTGAGGAGTATATTTTCATTGCACATCTTATGTGGTGTTCTCACTACATAAATAAATGAAGTTTGTACGAAACGTACGTACTGCTATAACCTATTGAATTTTTTTGCTTTTCTTCAAATTTTATTCACCAAATCTCTTGATTTTGTTTTTTGGTTTTTACCCTACCAAATTCTGGTGCCTCAAACATTTTAAGTACCACATCTAATCTTTTGATTAAATCTATAATAGTATTATTATATATATATACATATATATATATATATATATATATATATATATATATATATATATATATATATATATATATATATATATATATATATATATATATATATATATATATATTATATTTATATTTATATATATATATATATATATATATATATATATATATATATATATTTATATTTATATTTATATATATGTATGTATGTATATATATATATATATATATATATATATATATATATATATGTATATATAAGGAAAATAAGACAAGGTAGAAAATGCTAAAATAATTTTATCATGAAGCACATTTTAGTACCGGTTTCCGTCTTTTTAGAGTTTTTCAACTAAGAGTAAAATAAGAAAAACAATTAAATTGGAGAAAAAAAATCAAGTGAAATGTTTTGTAGACGTTTTCAGTCTTTGAATAGGTAAATATTTCCATAGTTTTCAGACAGTCTGTCTTGTCTCTCTCTCTCTCTCTCTCTCTATTCTTTTGTGAACGCCTGTTAGGTAGGCAGGCAGGCAGGTAGGTAGGTAGGTAGGTAGGTAGGTAGGTAGGTAGGTAGGTAGGTAGGAAGGTAGGTATGTAGGTAGGTAGGTAGGTAGGTAGGTAGGTAGGTAGGTATGCAGGCAGGTAGGTAGGTAGGTAGTTAGGTAGGTAGGTAGGTAGGTAGGTAGGTAGGTAGGTAGGTAGGTAGGTAGGTAGGTAGGTAGACAGTAAATTTGAAGGAATACTCTAGGTACGAAATTGATGTTCTAAGCAGGAGCAGCCGAGGGAGAAATGGAAGAAGAAGAAGAAGAAGAAGAGGAGGAGGAGGAGGAGGAGGAGGAGGAGGAGTTGAAGGAGAAGATGAAGGAGAAGATGAAGGAGAAAGAGAAGTAGGAGTAGGGAAAGAAGAGAAAGAAGGTGAAAGAAAAGAAAAGAAAAATATAGGAGTGCTGTGCCACAGTAAATTGTTCGTGGAATCTTCTTTAATGGTCAAATGACCTAAAAGTGACCTGTTGTGGTCGTAACAGTTGTGATTGGAAATGTTCTAAATTCTTGTAGTTCCATCTGTGGTGGCGGAATTCAAAAGAGGTTTATATTTTGCGATAAAGTATGCTTCTTTGCTGATGCGCTGACTATAAGCTGTATTGTCCCTGAATTTATAGAGGGAAAAATTCTGAAGTCGGATTGTTCGTTAGTAACGCAAATATCGATGTACTTGCTTAATCCTATTTCTCTGTATTCTCGTATTTTAATCTGGGATCTATGTACCGTCATCCTCTGACGTAAACTGTTTTTAATTTGACCAATGTATTGTTCTCGACATCCTGAGCAAGTTAATACATATATTAGGCTTTCCGAAGTACACGTGAAGTTGTTTTTCACTGTGAAACGTTGACCCTGTTTGAAAGGCAATTGTGATCCCTCAATTAGGTTGACACATATACCACAGTTAGGTCTTCTGCATTTTTTTACTGTTGGTTTCGATGTTGTTGACGAGTGTACTTGGGCCTGTGTTAGAAGACTTTTCATAGATTTGGGTTGTCTTTTACTCTTTATGACGGTTTGTGTTTGGAGGATTTGATCCATTCTATGGTCCCTTTTTAGTAAAGGGATGTTCTAGAGGATGGTATCGAAAGCCTCATTGTCCAGGGGGTTGTGCGTGTTATGTATGGTAGGGTTTTGGTTGTAAATCCTTCTTTAGATTGTCTGAGTTCATGGATGTTAAGTTGTAGGGCATGTTGAAAGCCTATATTAATTGGTGATGGTGGGTAGTTCCTGCTGACAAGTGTGTCCTTTAGCTGGTGTAGTCGTGTATCAGATACTAAAGTACAAATCCTTTTTTTACCCGGTTGTAAGGGATATTCATTCTAGTGTGTCTGGGGTGGCAAGAGTTGCATGCCAGATATTGCTTGGAATCCGTGGGCTTATAGTAGATGTCTGTTTCTGTTTTGTTGTTAGATTTCTTAATGAGGATGTCGAGGAATGGAAGTTGTTGATGGCTATATTCCATCGTAAATTGAATGTTTATGTCAAGTCTATTCAGAAGTGTTTGAAATTCTTTAAGTCTCTCTATACTTTCGTATCAAAGAATGAAACAGTGATCTAGATATCTTTTCCAGCTATTTTCTATACACAGAGAGAATGGGTTTCCGTATTCTTCTAGAACCTTACGATAAAGATTGATTTCTAGATACCCCATGACTAGGTTAGCAAAGGATAGGGTTATTCGCATGCCCATCGCAGTCCCCGATTACTGTTGATAGAAGTTGTCATTAAATACGAAGAAGTTATTCTCCAAGATGAATTTTAGCTCTTCTCTTACGAATTCTTTTCTGATGCGGTGTGAGGTTTCATTGAAGTAATTCTCAAGCCAGAATTGGATCACCTCTATTCCTAGGCTGTGAAGGGTATTGGAATAGGAGTCGACTACATCAAAGTAGGGTGTTTCTATTTATTGTTTTAGGGAGGTGATTGAGCATATCCAGGTTGTCCCTTATGTAGCTTTTGATATGCTTGAGGAATGGTTTTTAAGAGGGTGTCTAAAAAAGTTACTGAGGCGGTGAGTTTCGCATGCGGAGCCTGCTATTATGGGTCTTAATTTGAAGTCATTAGGAGTAGGTACTTTGACTATTATATCTGTGGCTCCTCTGTATGCGTTACTTACTTTTTCCCTTTTGTGTATCTTAGAAATCCCGTAGAATTAACTGGATTTACTTTTGACGTTAGTCATATAGTCGTATTCCTTGTCGGTGAGCCCTTCTCTGTACAGATTTGACATTGTTTTTTAGGTTTCTCATTATTTTCTGCTGATTCTAGTGTTGCGCCTTTTCATAATATGTTGTGTCTTCTAATATGGATAGTACTAGAGTTATATAGTATACAGTGTCCATTAAGAATTCTGCACCACTTTTGTCAGCCTCTTTGATTGTGATTGTTCTATCATCTTTTAATCTGTTCAACTCAGCCCATTCTCTTTTGCTGAAGCTTGGTTTGTATTTTTGTGCATATGCTGATATGGGTAATTATATATATATATATATATATATATATATATATATATATATATATATATATATATATATACATAATTAGGATAAAGTCATTAATTAATGATTTACCAGTTACCAGCGTACGAAAAACACCATATGGGTTAACTTTATATTTAAAGCACAATTATCAAAATATAATTATATTAAAGGGCGCAGGAGGGACAGCGCCTGTACGCAAGAAATAGACGTCAAACAACTACAAATCATATATATATATATATATATATATATATATATATATATATATATCCAAGAAAGTTAGAGCTTGTGAATCCAACCCACTAAGGGATAATATCTATCCAATATACGGCTGGTAGAATACCCAATTGTTATTACACAAGTGTTTTTTCATTGCATGAGAATTACATTACCAAGTGTAATAAATGGGTGAGGGTAAAAAGTTATTTTACCATTAATTTATAGAGAAAATGGAGGGGATCAATAGATGGTATTCATCAACTTATAAATATTATATTATGTCAATTTATTTATTTATTTATTTACTAAAAGGACAATTATAACAATATACATACATATGCGACATATTATTCCTACATATATAATATATAAAATGCAAAATATAAAGCATCAGTAATTATAAAAATATAACATATAGTAATAGAAATTGGAATAATATCTTACAGCTGTTTCAGCCAAGAGGCAAAATACCTCATTCTACCTTTATCACTCCAGTAGACTGAAGTAATTAGTAGATGAAACTGAGGTACTTGGTTGTTTCTCTAGGCTTCGTCAGAGATTTTATAAAGTACATAAGGTTAAGTTATAAATATAAATATTCACATATATATACATACTTTTACATATGCATACATATACAAATACATAAATATACATAAATACATATACGTACACTTAAATGTACATACATAAATGCCTGTATATGCATACAAATGAATCAATTATTATCATTATTATTATTATTATTATTATTATTATTATTATTATTATTTTATGTTTGACTTTTGTTTTGCATTTGTACAAGTTGGATCCAAGTCTCACCCAGAGACCTCAAGAGACAACAAGTTAGAAGTTCATGTAGGTGTTATGCCTAGGGTACCATATATTTCGATTTGTACAGTTTTCTTCAAGTGAATGTTTAAGAAACCATAAGAAAATTATGTGTTTGCTTTAAAATTTGAGATCACATAGACAGTATTTTACGTAGGATATGGGCAGTTCCCATGAGCACTATCTTTTGAACTTCAGCCATTTTGGGGTTTCCTGGTATCTGAGCTAGGTAGTAATCAGCCCGTGTCGCTGTCATTCCCAGGGCACCTATGACAATAGGTATTGTTTTCGTCTTCAGATTCGACATTTTGCTAATTTCTATTTCAAGATCTTTATATTTGCTCAGTTTATTATTATTATTATTATTATTATTATTATTATTATTATTAGATGCATTATATTATTCATATTATATAAAACGTAAACAGAGGTATGAGAAAGTTATAAGAAAGTTATAAGAGGAGTAATATTGTAATTTATAAAAACAATATATCTTAAAATTTTAGTTATATAAGAATGAAACTGTGTATATGAGGAGAGCACACACACACACACACACACACACACACACATACACACACACACAAAGATATATTACTTTCAGATGTAGTCTGTAAATTATACAGGAGTATATAATACCAAAAGGAAATCGGAGGAGAAATAATGTTTAATATTAGATTGAGATTTTGATGTACAAGAATTTACATGGAATTCTAAGCATTGATTTGACTGTGGTGCGATCTCGTTTGAAGCATTAATTAATATGTGCGCGTGCGCGTGTGTGCGTATGATTAAATCTGTATGATATACAGAAGATATATGGATATTTATATTGTACACGTACCGCATTTATATGTGTGTGTATTTAATTATTATACAAAGCAAATCATAAAACTCCGTTTATTATACGTTGCTGTCAAAAGTTTAAAGACATATTAAACACAATAAAATGAATAAATCTCTCTGTTCTATTACACAGCTTAAATATTAAAATTAATATATCAGAATTTAGATTAATTAATCGCTAAGTCACTTATTTACGTCAAACTCCGACATATTTCAGAGATATTTTTTTTCTGAACTGAAGAGAAAATTCATTTCTTTGTTGAACGCTGAAATATTTGAAACCGTTTGCGTTTAATAGGATTATGCGTTTGTTTATGATCTGTTAACTTGATCTTTCGACACGTAAAGGAAATATGTTTCTACACGATATTGACTTCAAATTTTGGCACAAGGCCAGCAATTTCGAGAGAGCGGTAAGGCGATTACATCGACACGTGTACTCAACTGGTGTTTGTTTTATCGACCCGAAAGGATAAAAGGCAAAGTCGACCTCGGCGGAATGATGCATATATATATATATATATATATATATATATATATATATATATATATATATATATATATATCGTGAAGTATATTTGCCACTTAAATGTGGCTAACCCTTAAGGGTGGATACTACTATAGCTTGTAGCCCCAGGAAGATACACTTTCTGTGCCCTATCAGTATTTGCAAATACTGATAGGGCACAGAAGGTGTGTCAATAGCCAGCTGGAGGAGGTGTTGTCCTGGGGCTACAAGTTACAGTAGCATTCACCCTTAGTGGTTAGCCGCATTTAAGTGGCAAATATACTTCACGATATATATATATATATATATATATATATATATATATATATATATAATTAAGTGGAGAATGGAGAAACAAACACAAGAAGAAGCAAGTCAATTGGGCTACTTAGCCATTGATTTAATTATGTGGAGATTATATAATGAGTCATTTACGATCGTTTCAATGTGCCATTATATGTGCCGTAAATGACCCATTATATAATCTCCACATAATTAAATCAATGGCTAATTAGCCCAGTTGACTTGCTTCTTCTTGTGCTTGTTTCTCCATTCTCCACTTAAATATAATTATAAACTGCTGTTTAAACGATAAATTACCTGCCTCTGGATACCTTCTAACAAAGACGGTACCCACACAAGTAATCTCCAGGAGTGCCTCTGGATTTAACTATCCCCTGGCTGCTTAGATACTTCAGACTACTCCTGAAATATTGAAGCAATCCTATCATATACCTATATATATATACATATATATATATATATATATGTATATATATATATATATATATATATATATATATATATATATATATATATATATATATACTAGCAGAGATACCCAGCGTTGCTCGTGTTACATGCAATTGAAGGATGAGACACATATATACATGCATACACATATCTATACATATATACACTCTCACACACACACACACATACACACAAACGCACACATTAGTCATTTGTTTTTTTATCCAAAATTACGTCAAAAGTACTGAATGGATCTTTATGAAATTTGGAAATTATATTCTATGCATAACGGCCATAACCACCATGAAAATTCATATATTTTTGATGTTGATGAAATTTTAACCATACAGATTACACACAAATAAAGTAATATTTCTAAAATTTCTTCTTAAAAGTTACAAAGACCCCTTCATGGGGACTTCACACCCACAATTTAGTCATTTGTCCTAAGCATAAACGAATACAGTTGTACTATTGGAACCTATAGGGTCACCCGAACATAACAGATGAGCATTATTTGTAATTCAACGGTACAACAGTGTAAGACTATCCTTTCAGATATACTTACATTGTGATTTCTGCAATGTGGTGCATAGATTGTCAAGTAAATGAGACGCATCTTTGCCTCCACTGATTCACTTGCAAAGTGTTGAGTAAAATTATTTCGTTGCAGACCTCCTTTCAGTCTTTTTATTATCACTGAGTCACACATAGTCCCCAGTTGGTAACATTGATTTCAAGGCCTTCCCAGATGAGTGAAGGCATGTGTTAATTTCAAATGAAATTGGTTGTGTAGTTCTCGAGTTTTATTGATTCACACAGACACATATTCTTATCTTTATATATCTGATATTTATGCGCATATTCGAAAATTCTAGTGTTATGGACCCTGTAAAAAGGATTTTGCTCATGAAGAATGGAGCTCTTGGAGCTGAAAAATGTAGGAGTTAAGGCCCCTATTGGGGGTGGGGGTGTTAATGTCAACCAGAGAAGTTGAATTGTTGGGAATGTTTTTAACTTGGGTGTAATATGTATTGTTTGAATTTCTTTGAAATAGGAAATATATATATGTTCACTGGGTTTGTAAAAGAGAGTAAAGCTACAGGAAACCAAAAGACGAATGATCACGATAATCAGTCGGCTACCCTAGCCTAGTTGTTATTACTCCCCAATGTAGGATTCCTCACCATACAGATGAGAGGCACATTGGTGTTTATCGTGTAGGAGTTGGGAGTGTTTTCGGGAGATGTGAATCTCCCTGCTTTGTTGTTGTTCGTTTTTCTTTTTTTGCTCCTCTTCCTCCTTCCTTTTTGGGCAATTTTCCATTCCTCAGTACTTGACTCGTCTTCAGATGAAAACTCTGAGGAATCGGAAGGAGGTAGAAGCATGTTGTATGCTTCTGTGTTTGCTTGTGTAAGTGGTTGTGTTGTTGTTTTTGTTGTTGTTGGTTGTTGAATTTTTGGTTGTGGTGTAAGTGATGTGGGGGAAGGGGTATCAGTTTTTGTATTGTATTTTCTTTTTTCGTCTTCTTTGTTTGTTAATTTTGTAGTTTTTGTTGTATTTTCTTTCGTTGATGTTGTTGATGTTGCTTTTATTGTTTTTTGTGTGGATGGCGGTGTGGGCAGCAAAGCTTTTTTTGTGTGTTTAGTTAGTTCTTGTGTTTTTCGGGCAGTCGGACACTCCTTTTTGAGGTGTGCCTCACTGTCGCATAAGTAACAGTGAGGCCGCCTGCCCTCTACTACTATATACAACTTTTGGTTTGTTGCCAAACGGATGTATGGTGGGATTTTTTTGATTTCTTGTTCGTTTGTGTGGAACAAGATTTGTATGCTTTTTCCAGTCCAATTGCTCTCTCCAACGTTTATTTTCAGTATGTTAATGTTGTCCATATCAACACATATGGCCGATATCAACCATAGTGTGTCGATTGTTGGAGGTGCGTGCTTTATTGTTACCTTTGTTACCTTTTGGCCAAGGTAACTGGGTAACATTGTTATTTCAGGTGTGTGAAGAGTTAGCGTTGAATACGTCTTCGCCAACTCTTCATTTCGAAAAATTACCTGTACCTGTGCAAATCTATACCAAGTAATATATGATTTTTTATCCCATATTGATTGCAAACATTTTTGAATTTTGTCTATACTGGCCTGTTCCGGCCTTCTATTTTTAGTGTTTATTATTTTATATATTATTGTTTTTCTACTTGTTTCCTCTAATATGTGTTGTGGTATGTTTAAGTGTACTTCACCGCTTTCTTTGGTGATTAATTTTCTCGTTTCTATAATTTCCTTTGTCGTGTAGGACACAAGAGTTTCACTTTGCTTCAAAGCTTCAGCAAAGTTTTTGTTTTTGTTATTGTTGTTATTGTTGTTGCTGGTGCTGGCAGTGGTATTGGTGGCAGATGTGGTATTTGTGTCAGTGGTGTTGTGGCTTTTTCCTTCCTCTCTTTCGCTTGCTGCTGGTGAAGAGAGCAAAGGTTGAGTTGAACTGTTGCTGCTGCTGCTGTTGTTGTTGTTGTTGTTGTCGTTGTTGTTGGTGGTGGTGGTAATGATGTCGTCACTAGAATTGGTGCTGACGTCAGATTCTTTGGAGACATTGTCTATGTTCTGTTTGGTAACCTTGGTTACAGTTTTGTTTTTGTTGTTGTTGATGGTGGTGGTGGCGGTGTTAACAACTTTGTATATAAAATAAACTTTACAAACAAACTTTTTAAAACAGGAAAAAGGCAAAACTTACGGAGCCGACACGTCTACCGTCCGTCCATAGAGATAGATAGATAGATAGATAGATAGATAGATAGATAGATAGATAGATGTGTGTATTTATATATGTATTTATGTATGTATGTATGTATGTATGTATGTACGTATGTATGTACTTACGTACGTATGTAACATATATGTATGTATTTGTGTATGTAATATGTATGTATGTACGTATGTATGTATGTATGTATGTACGTATGTATGTATGTATGTACGTACGTATGTATGTATGTATGTACGTATGTATGTATGCATGTACGCATGTATGTATGTACATATGTATGTATGTATGTATGTATGTACTACGTACGTATGTATGTAATATATATGTATGTATTTATGTATGTATATGTTCAAGCCTCAATCCAATGATTTAAATAAGTAATATGATATATCAATCTGTGTGTGTGTGTGTGTGTGTGTGTGTGTGTGTGTTTGTGTGTGTAGGTGAGTGCATACGTGCCTATGTATGCATTCATGTATACATGCTTGTGTGTAGGTACGTACATGCGTACGTCAATGTGGAAACCCCAAGAAAAGCAATGCGTTTTGGACACAGTCCCCCGGGATATTTGTTCTGCCTCAGATTGCAGATGTTCCCTTCTCACTCTCGCCGCGAACCAGAAAATGGACCAGAAATAGAACCCCGAGAAAAAAAGAAAATCAATCAACGACGCTATTTTTCACCTTTGACGTTATAATACGTGTTATACATACTTATATAATGAAGTGTGAAAGTATGAGGGGGAGGTAAAGACAGTATTAGGCGAGAGACGAAAAGAAAGTAAGAGAGGCGTAATAAGAAAGAGAGGGGCGAAAAAACGAGAGAAAGCGATTAAAACAGAGTTAGAAAGGAAGGGGGAGCGAGCCTAAGTGAGAGAAGGGGAAAGAGAAAGAGGGTTTGGCAGTTAGAGAGATGAGTGTCGTGGTGGTGGGAGACTATAACAGAGGGAATATAAGAGAAGACGAGGTGGGAGGAGGAGACTGCTTGCTGTGGCTGTTGGTTTATGTGTGTCCCAAGAGAACATGGTTGGCATTTGAATTGATGTCGCTAAAGTAGAAGACGACTCCAGCGGGACTTGATATGAGGGAAGGGAAGGAATAACTATGCTGGGAGAGAAGCGGGCTGACGGTCAAAGGGAGGTAACAACTGTATTCGATATACAGCTGGCAGAATATATATGTGTATATTTATGTATAGCTCTGTGTGTATATATGAGTGTATATGTGTGTGTATGTACACGTATGTATAGCTCTGTGTGTATGTGTATGTGTGTGAGTACCCGTGTGTGTATGTGCTTGTATACACATATACACATATATACACACACATACACACGCATATACACGCACATATGAAAGAAAAACATCCTGCACGCTCACACACGTATATCGTTGTTGTTGGCACTCCGTCGCTTACGACGACGAGGATTCCAGTTGATCCGATCAACGGAGCAGCCTGCTCGTGAAATTAACGTGCAAGTGGCTGAGCACTCCACAGACACGTGTACCCTTAACGTAGTTCTCGGGGATATTCAGCGTGACACGGTGTGACAAGGCTGGCCCTTTGAATTACAGGCACAACAGAAACAGGAAGTAAGAGTGAGAGAAAGTTGTGGTGGAAGAGTACAGCAGGGTTCGCCACCACCCACTGCCGGAGCCTCGTGGGGCTTTAGGTGTTTTCGCTCAATAAACACTCACGACGCCCGGTCTGGGAATCGAAACCGCGATCCTATGAGCGCGAGTCCACTAATACACTATATATATATATATATATATATATATATATACACATATATGTATTCTTGTTCTTTTATTCTTTCACTTGTTTCAGTCATTTGACTGCGGCCATGATGGAGCACCGCTTTTAGTCGAACAAATCGACCCCAGGACTCATTCTTTGTAAGCCTAGTACTTATTCTATCGGTACCTTTTGTCGAACCATTAGTTTACGGAGATATAAGCACACCAATATCGGTCGTCAAGCGATGGTGGCGGGACAAACACTGACACACAAATACATACATACATACATACATACATACATACACATACACACACACACACACGCATATATATATATATATATAAAGACATACATACATGCATATATATATATATATATATATATATATATACAGAGAAAGAGAAAGAGAGAGAGAGAGAGGCGCAGGAGTGGCTGTGTGGTGGGCTAGGGATGCCTTGGCTGAGAATGTGAAAATTCGCGTTAAGGTTGAGGCACCTTTGGCTTTACCTGGATGGAGAGCAGGTGTGGTCACCGCACGTCCGGTTCTACCTTCCGCAATTAACGTCCTTAACGGACATTGGTACATGGATCAAGCAGAAACCTAGACTGGGGGGTCTGGCAATTGGAGTGCCGTCAGGCACTTCAGCTACTCTCTCGGACGGGCAATGCCAGCAACAGGAGTTCCACTGCGGATTTCTATAGCGGGATAGTGGGATCGAAGTCGGAAGACGCCTTGGAGGAGACCCTGGGCTACGATGAAAATCAGTTGACCAACCTGTTCAGGAGAACTTTCGGACCGGGGTATCTGGACAATTACCAGAAATCCCTGGCTTGGCAGTGCTTCCGTGCGGCGTTACCTGTTCGTGATAAACTGTCAAGGCACGGAAGTGCCGTATCGCCGACATGTCCGAGGTGCGGGCGGGACAGGGAAATCGTCTTGCATGCATTTGTGGAATGTCCGGAATTAACGAGACTGATAGTTTTCGCAGAACAACTGTTGTCATCGATGGGAAGAGTACAGATATCAGCTGAGTCCAGCATCGAGATTGTTCCGCCTCCTTCCCTCAACAGGGAAAGGAAGGCTTGCTTTTCCTGCGTAGTAGCCATACTGAAAGAAACAGTATGGAAGACGCGTGTAAGAGGCATAGTGACGGATACCTTTGTCTCCGGCCAGGGGTTAGTTGAGTTTTTTTGTTACCACTTCAGTAGTAAGATCAGGCTGGAGAAGAGGTATCTGTCAGACAGATTCATGAGAAGATGGAAGCCTGTGGCGAGGAAGCTGGGAGTGTTTGGCACCAGGTAAGTCGGAGCCAAAAACAAGGGAAAGAAAAAGCAAGGGGTCTACCCTGGTGGTCGGATGCCTATCCTTCAGGAAAGCCATTACAAATTGTATCTGTAATGAGCAATACTTCAGTCAAACATTGTAAATAATTTTTATTGTATATTTAAAATTGTAAATATTTAATCGATACAGCTACTTCACCCCTTTTATGTTTGTCTGTCCTTGTTCGTCCCCTCTTTGTAATGCCTTTATGGCAAATATTTATGAAATAAAGAAGCTTGTGTTACCAACCACATGGTTCCGGATTCAGTCCCACTATGTAGCACCTTGGGCAATTGTCTTCTACTATAACCTCAGGCCGATCAAAGCCTCGTGAGTGGATTTGGAAGACGGAAACTGAAAGAAGCCCATCGTATATATATATATATTTATATATATATATATATATATATATATATATATATATATATATATATATATATATATATATATATATATATATATATATATATATATATGTATGTATATGTATATATATAAGTATGTATGTTTGTATATGTGTGCATGTATGCATGTATGTGTGTATGTTTGTGTTTCTGTACCCCCACCATCGCTTTACAACCGATGTTGGTGTGTTTACGTATCCGTAACTTAGCGGCTCGGCAAAACAGACCGAATAAGTACTAGGCTTACAAAGAATAAGTCCTGGAGTCGATTTGCTCGACTAAAGGCGGTGCTCCATAATGGCCGCTGTCAAATGACTGAAACAAGTATTAGAATATATCTATTGCTTGAAATGTGGAGTAGATAAACAGCCGACAACTGACGAAGGGTCGTTCTTGATGTTACTTGTCTTGTTTTCCATTTGTTTCTTTCGTTGTTCGCATACAAAAGTTTGTCTTCGTATTTCATGTTTTCGTGTTTCATACTTCATGTTGTTTTCGTATTTCTTGTTGTTTACGTTTTATGATGTCCTGTACCCATATATGCATGCATATATGGGTATATATATGTAATTATGTGCATATGTGTATGTATATATGCATATATATATGCATATATATATATGTACGATGGACTTCTTTCAGTTTCCATCTACCAAATATATATGCATATAGATAGATAGATAGATATACACACACACACACACATATGTATATGTATATATATATATATATATATATATATATATATATATATATATATATATATATATATATATATATATATATATATATATATACACACACACATATATATATACTCTCTTTCTTTACTCTCTCTTTTACTCTTTTACTTGTTTCAGTCATTTGACTGCGGCCATGCTGGAGCACCGCCTTTAGTCGAGAAAATCGACCCCGGGTCTTATTCTTTGTAAGTCTAGTACTTATTCTATCGGTCTCTTTTTGCCGAACCTCTAGATTACGGGGATGTAAACACACCAGCATCGGTTGTCAAGCGATGGTGGGGGGACAAACACAGACACACAAACAAACATACATATATATCTTCTTTTCTCTCCGGACAATCCACTTGAATGTGGCCCTTTTTGCCGCAGGCGTAACAGGTGGGATTTCTGCCCTCGACCTGTACCTTAAGGGCCACATTTTCGCCCACGAGTACCCTTTCGGGAAGATCCTGAAGGTCTTCTTGTGTCCCCTGAATAAGGATGTTGATGCTTCTTCCCAGCCAATATTGCGGGGAAGAGCATGATACTTGTAATATTTTAATCTTTTCTGCCCTGTTGAAGAACAGGGCAGCCACCACCTCTACAGGGTCGACTTCTGGTGGTACTTCTAATATTTTTACTGTTGATGTTCTGCGACCCATGTAGGTCGGAAGAAGTATCACCTCTTTCGTTTTTAGGAGACACACCGAGTGTCCTCTGGTCACTTCTTCCCCTGAGAAACGAACCTCTACTACTCCATATGCCCGTCCCCTGGCGATATAAACTATGTCTCTCCAAATTGGGGACAGGCATTTTTCAATGGTATTTTTTTCGAAATGTTTAAACCTTTTGTCCAAAAGACAAAAGGTTTTAAATATCACGGTCCGTTTCTCCGTATTAATAACCGAAGCTGAGGGTGATATTTTTACATCACCACCCTCCTGCTTCATTCTTTTAAACATCTCACCGAGCTTGTTTATGTCAAATTCGATATTTTCGGTTGCCACTTCGGCGACCGCTGAAAAGTTTTTCGCCATGTTTTCACTCTCAACGAGTGACTCCTTTTGCGAAATAAATTCAATTGACATAATAGTATTCTTCCCACGCAAACTGGGAAACCTATGAAAAGATATTTTCCAAGCTGTGAAGAAAATGTTTCAAATCGTACCCCCGTTCGGGGGAGGGGCACAGAATAATCTAAAAAGACTATTGACTGTTTTTTTTTTTTTGGCAATAAAATTTAAAAATAAAGATGCCGCAATGGTCAACAAAGTCAATGTATATATTTTTGAAATATTTCCCGGTATAAAAGATCGTGGGTAAAGCCAAAACAATGCGAAGTAAATCCAAGGTAGGGGTTATGACCCCATTTTCAAGTGAAAAAATAGGGTCATAACCCCGAAATATTGAATACAAGGTAAGTCTACATTAATTCACATATTTGTTTTCTTGTGATTTAACTTGCATTTACTTCACATCGTTTTGGCCTTACCCACGATCTTTTATACAATATATTCTACACAATGCTTCCATTATCATATATATATATATATTCCCGTTTACGTTTTGTTTGCAATGTCCTGTACCCAGATATGCACCTATACATACAGGTGGATGTCGGTACGCACATACCTGTACGTATATATGCATATACTCATTTACTATTTGTTTTTACATGACTAAGTAGTTTTTCGTAAACTTATATTTTCCGACGCTACTCTATCTCTTTCTCTTCCTCTATCATTTTTCCCCGTCTCGTTCTTCCTCTTTACTACTACGTATCTCGCTTTACCCCTCTCGTTCTTCCTCTGTTACTTCTACGTATCTCTTTTTCCCCCCTCGTACTTCCTCTCTTTCTCTTTTCCTCTCGTTGCTCACCTATTCTTCTACTTCCTCCCTTTGTTTCTCCCTCTACCACTCTCTCTCTCTTCCCCTTACACCGGCATGGTCACATGCTTCCGGTCAATAATCCTTTTCTTCCTTGGCTATCGCCGAGCAAACACGCGTAAATACTTCATCCTTTTCAAGTTCGTGCCTCACAGCGTTCATACACAAATAATTTTTCCCGTCTGGCCGTAAAGCCTTTTCTGTTTGTTTTCCTGTCTTGTTTTTTGTCCGCCACTACATTCCTCCATGGCAAGATTTAATTTGTGTATACAAATTTAATTTGCGGTCCATGGGAAGAGCCGTTTTAACGATGCGTCCTACCCAGCTCTTCGAAACGCCAGTGTTAAAACGGAGGTAGCTGATGAAGTAGAATGTTCTCTATGTGGCTTGTGTGTTTTCCCGTCTACGTTTTGTTTGCAATGTCCTGTGCCCAGATATGCACCTATACATACAGGAGGATGTCGGTACGCACATACCTGTACGTATATATGCATATACTCCTTTACTATTTGTTTATATATATATATATATATATATATATATATATATACGATGAACTTTCTCATTTTTCCTATAACAATTCTGCTTAGAATGTCAACCCACCCTCCCCTAAAATTTCGGGCCTTGTGCCTACAGTAGAAAAGAATATTTCATAGTCATTCCCATCCTACATTTGAATAAATATGGGACACAACTCCTCTTAACTCCGCAAACAAATTGTTAATGTTGTTCTCTCCCTTGAACAATACCTGCAACTGGCTAAATATATATAAATTTTTTTATGTGGTGTCTTTTATCTGTCGTTCTTTCCTTTGTTTCTGTGATTTGCCTGCGGTCATGCTGGGGCACTGCTCTTCGTGTGTTTTATCATTTGAATCTAGTACTTATTTTATCGGTTCGTTTTGATAAACATCTATGTGACGAGGACATAAACAAACCAGCGTCGGTTGTCCAGCCTTGGTGATGGGAGGTACAAGCACACTGACACACAAACTAACAAATGTATATGTATGTATATATGTACATATATGTGTGTGTGCGCGCGTGTATGAATATACACACAAACATACACTCACATACACAAACACATCCTCGTATATATATATATATATATATATATATATATATATATATATATATATATATATATATATATACTTACATACATATATACTCTTCGAAACGCCTGTGTTAGAATGGTGGCAGCTGATGAAGGAAAACGTTCTCTATGTGGCCTGTGTGTTTTCTGTACTCTGGTTATTATTATTTTTTTGTCTACGTTTTGTTTGCAATGTCCTGTACCCAGATATGCACCTATTTATACAGGTAGACGTAGGTATGCACATACCTGTACGTATATATGCATATACTCATTTATTATTTGTTTATATTATATATATATATATATATATATATATATATATATATATATATATATATATATAATTACACACACACACAAAGTATGTGGGTGTAGTTCACAGGTGATCTAAACGATTAGGTTCGCTAGGTAAGTGCTGTAAGGAATTACTAGGGCTCTAATGTTGCAGCCGAGACGGTAGTTGTGGAGCCATTGTAGATTTCCGATGTTGGTTGTGGACACTCCGTCACTTACGACGTCGAGGGTTCCAGTCGATCCGATCAACGGAACAGCCTGCTCGTAAAATTAACGTGCAAGTGGCTGAGCACTCCACAGACACATGTACCCTTAACGTAGTTCTCGAGGAGATTCAGCGTGACACAGTGTGACAAGGCTGACCCTTTGAATTACAGGCACAACAGAAACAGGGAGTAAGAGTGAGAGAAAGTTGTGGTGAGAGAGTACAGCAGGGTTCGCCACCACCCCCTGCCGGAGCCTCGTGGAGCTTTGGGTGTTTTCGCTCAATAAAACACTCACAATGCCCGGTCTGGGAATCGAAACCGCGATCCTAAGACCGCGAGTCCGCTACCCTAACCACTGGGCCATTGCACCTCCACTGATTTCCGATATCGCGGATATATAATTGTTAAAGAGGACAAGAAACGGTAAGGCAAGGCAAACGTCTCAAGTCATACATTATTATTGAAAAAAACTCAGTCTTACAGCTGTTTCTGGGATATCCCAGAGTATGGGATATTCTCTCTCTTCATCTCCTTATTCCTTTATTCCTGTCCTCTATGTCGTCATTCCATTAATCTATACCCTTCCCATTATCCCTGTTTGTCTCTGATGACAGAATATCCCATACTCTGGGATATCCCAGAAACAGCTGTAAGACTGTGCTAAAAGGCTGCCATGTTTTGGTTTGCCTTCATTGTTTTATCATAAGTAGCAATTATTGTACCGAGTGAACCTATGTTCGTCTAGCCCCTTAGTTTACGACACTCGGTTCCCCATACATAACACAGTTGCATTACGCGAAGATTAATTTTTGGATTTATTTAAGACATATTTTAAAAAGTGGTATATCGAACTCACAATCGAAATTATGGGAAATAATTAGACAAAACACGCGTTCACAAATCGTTGTCTTCCTAGTATGATAAAATATAAATTTGACATACTGGGATTCGAACTCAGAATATAAAGAGACGTGCCTAACTACAAACGACACTGCACTCGTAAAAACGATTTTTGTTTCTTTTTTTTTTTTTTTTTACAAAGCCAGCAGTTTTGAGGGGAGGGGTTAGTCGCTGCTATCGACTAAAGAACTTGAGAGGTACTTGGTTTCATCTACTTGCGAAAGGGTCAAAGGTTAAATTAGCCACAGTGAAATTCGAACTCAAAAACGTAAGAGACAGAACAAGTACAGCAAAACATTTTATCTGGCGCTCTACCGATTCTGCCAGTTTGCCATCATCTACCGTTATAATACTTTCTAATTTTGTCACAAATCTTGCACTTTTGAGGGGAGGGGGAAATTGGCTGCGTCGACCACACTCCTCAACTGGTACTCATCTTATTGACCCCTGAAGTATAAAAGGTAAAACCGAATACGGCTGCATTTGAACGCAGAACGTAAAGAGCCGGAAGAAATGCTACAAAACATTTTGTCCGGCGCTCTACCGATTCTGCCAGGTTAGCG